>NW_015386403.1:2640920-2657870 GCF_001527695.2 Protobothrops mucrosquamatus | reverse complement strand
ACCCCCCCCCCTCCCCCCCACCCTTTCTACACCGCAACCCTCAGACATGGCTGGTCCTGACCTAAGGTGAGCCTCCCCCCTCCCAACCACCCTTGTTCCCCCTAAAAATTTGTTAAAACACCCCTTTAAAAAGAACCTCAATTTGGCCAATTTAAATAATTTTCTGTTTGCACCCGCTGCATGCCACCTCTCGGGGTTCCAAACCCCATCCTCGAGGTGGGCCCTTGAGATCTTATTGGGCCAGGCCTGCGCGAGGGGTGAGTCGCGCAGGGCCAATAGGACCGTCCTAGGGTACGTAGATTAAGTCATAAGTCCGGCTGTGGGAGATCAAAAAAGAAGGGGGGGAAAAAAGAATTTTCAGTCCCGGCCACACCAGGTCCTCCATCGGCTGGAACGGGGCCGAAGCCAGGATCCTCCAGGCCATACTGGGTCCTCCACCGGCCAGAGACAAAGCCGGGGCCACGTTCTTCTGTGCCCTCCAGTCCTCACCAGGGCCTCCAACGGCTGAAGACAAGGTCGACATCTGGGTCCTCTGGGCCATACCAGGCCCTCTGCTGAAAAGCCAGGGCCGGGGGAGAGCAGGGCCGGAACTGGAGCCTCCGCCGCCAGGCCGCTCGACTGAAACAGGGCCAACGCCAGGCCGCCCAACCAACGCTAGGCCGCCCGACCAACCGGAGCAGGCCAGCGCCAGGGCCAAGGAGCCAAATAACGGGGCTGAAGCCAAGCCTCCACCGCCAGGCCGCCAAAGTTCTTCCAGGCCGCCCGGGTCCTTCCAAGCCGCTGAATCGGGCCGAAAATGGGCCAAACGCCAGGCCGCCCGACCAACCGAAGCAGGCCAGCGCCCGGGCTGGGGAGCCGAATAACGAAGTCAAGGCCAGGCCTCCACCACCAGGCCGCCCGAGATCTTCCCGGCCAGAGTTCTTCCCGGCCGCCCGAGTCCTTCCAAGCCGCCCGAGTCCTCCCAGCTGCGGCCGGGTCCTCCCAGCCGCGATCGAACAAGCCGGGTCCTTCCAACTACAGTCGCCCAAGCTGGGCCCAGGCTAGAAACGGGCCCAGGCTGAAGACGAGCCGAAACGGGTCGAGGGCGGGCCAAAAACGGGCCGGGCGGGCTAAAACGGGTCCGAGCGGGGGATCACCCACCCGCCCATCGCCGCAGGCCCCCCGAGGCACCCCCAAAACACCCCCATACCCACTTGCCGGGTCCGTATACTATGGAGCGAGCCGTAGTCGATCCGCCATCTTGGGCATGCGCAAATTGAATTGATGCTTCACATTAAAACCAAAAATAAAAAAAATGTATGTTAAAACTAAATATGTACCACAGATTAGAATGAGCATACCATCATTTTGGTTCTGGTTCTATTTACTTTTATTCAGCTACAATTTTCTCCTAAGTGATGAAAGGGAAACTTATCTCATTGTCATTTTATTCTTCTGGGATTCTAAGCAATTTTTGTACAGAACTAACAAACTAAATTAGTTTCATGATGCTTGTTGTTGTTGTCTATGAATTCCATACTGGATTCCAGCCATGTAGATCCAGACTGGCTTTAGCAAATTTGGCTGTGCTGAATTGCCTTTTATTGCCAAACATCGGCATTATAATATTTATATTTCAAGATTCCCTCTTCCTATAAATATTTATTGAAGATTGCTTACAAAAGTGGAAAAATGTAATCTAAAATGCCTTGAATAAATGACAAATTATTTAGCTTTCAGGACTCCAAGCTTTATTTTGCCCTTTTACCCATTCCTTCTTTTCATATTTTCTCCCTTCCTTTCCTATTATACAATCAATAAATCTAACTGGGCTATGTAGAAATTTTAAAAAGGTGAATATTCTGGCTAGACATTGAATATGTCTTCTGAATAATTGACACTGGTAAGAAAGAAACAGAGGAGAAGTTCCTTTGATAAGCACTATTCACAGAATAAAACAGATGCCAATTATTTTTTTATCAACCGGAAAGAATGAACTTGAATGATAAATGGAATAAATGAAATTATCCTGTCTAGACTACATACACTGCTTCAGCCAAACTCTTCTCTTCTTAAAAACGTAAAATAAAAAGCACAGAGTATAAAGAATGATGTTCCCATTATTTATAAAGGATGATGTTCCCATTATTTATTCATTTTTATTCAACTGCATACTCTCTTTTAATTATTAAACACTAAATGTTAAGAAGTAAGAAATGATAATTAGCTGATTGAAAAAAAATGAAAAGCTATTTTTCTGCATGTCAGGTCCATTTTTCTGCATGCCAGAGCCATGCCATTTCTTCAGAACCAGATGCCCACTTAATATCACTGATGCATATAATTACTGAATGTATCTCAATCTATGCAAAAAGCTTATTGGGAAAGAATTCTCATTGCAAGTTTCTAATATATGTTAAAATATACTATTGAATAAACATGGTTACATTTTTTTCCAGAAACAAACCAACTTTCTTTATCTATGATGAATCTTCTCATAAAGAGGGTCACAGTGATGAAAAAAAATGAAAGGAGTATGGTCTCAATTGCTTACTTTGAAATAAATGTCATCTTAGGGTCAGAATTATAACTTCCACCAAACTTTTTTTATTAAGATTTTACCTGCTAAATCAAAGCTTCATCTGATAATTTGATGCTGCTTTTTATCATTTCTGTAATTATGTACATTGTTAATAGGGAGTGAGTGATAGACCAGTCCACACTTGCTCCATTCTGTTCACCTCTTAGTCCTGTTTTTTTGTATATTATTAAAATTTTAAATTGCATAGTTTTAATATTTAGTTATTTTTTCTATTTGTCTTTTTATAATCTGGAAGCTGCCCAGAGCTACCTTATAGGTGAGATGGGCAGCATAATAAACAAACAAACAAACAAACAAACAATGAAACAAATAAATAAATAAATACATAAATAAATAAAAATAAATAAATACTGATACAAATGATATAAATGATGTAAACTCAGATGTAACAGAATTTCAAAATTTACAGACATCTTGTCCTTCTAAATCATCTATTTTTGCATACAGACATTGCCAATGTAATGAAAAAAATATACTGATTAATTAATATAAAATCAAAACAAATCAAAATCAAAACTGAGTGGATAAACTTTGTTAATGCAAATGTGCTATAATGTATTTTGACATCTGACTGCTCGTTCATAAAGACTGCATCCACACAGCATTCTTACAGCATCCTGGTGTAAAGATGTTTCTCTAATTGTCTCCAGAAAATATACTCTCACACCAGGACCTATATTTTCTCATCAGCCCACAAATGAAATATTGTGAAGGTGGCATTAGCTATTTATTCTCAAGATGAAACCTTGATGAAGCCTGTTTTTTATGTTTCTTCAATCATGGAATATTACTTAAGAAGTTATTTCCATAAATAAACTGTAGCTTGTTACACCTATGGTCTTAACATATAATTCTGCAATCCCATGGCTGCTTATATAAATCCAGACAACTGAGATTCTTAAAAGCCCTTAAGATGTTGTTTTGGTGTCAGATCTGAAATATGTTGTGGGCCTCCTGGTACGATTTGTTATTATGATGATTACTTTGTCTGAGCTATTCACATTGTTGAATGTTTTAAACTATTTTTTATAGTTTTTGCATTTTATAAGCCATCCAGAGTATACCCTGGCAGCTAGAATAAATATAAATAAATAACCTGTACAGCAATTGTATCTCAGTTGCAAAAATATGAGCAAACTAATTGACAGCCAATAGTTACAAGATACTTTTAAACTTTTGCTGCCAAAGATGTATGATATGTTGCAGACCAGTGATCATTTTGGAGAAAGTATGTGGATGTACATGTGAGCATAACAAATGAACATAATAAACTATCAATATAATACAGGCACAAATAATTGAACAAACTCAAACTAATATCTTAGACTTTAAAGACTTGACCTCATCAAATTTAGAGACAGCTTAGAAAAGATGGGATGGGAATCTTAAAGGGAAAAATAACTCAAGATGCTTGAGAAATTGTGAAAATGTGCTTATAAAAGTCTAACACAATATCACTGAGAAAGAAAAACAAGTTACCCCAGATGAAGTCAGCACAGTTCCATTAGGAACTCTGTGATAAACTGGGAGACAAAAAGGACAAGTATAAAAAAATGGAAAGAGGAACATATAACTAAAACAGAAAATAGATTGGCAAGGAATCAGTCAGGAAAGCTAAGGCTCAGAATGAACTAATACTTGCAACAAGTAACACAAATATTTTTTAAAAAAATTTTAATATGTGAAAAATAAGGAAAAAGTTTTTTTTTTTTTTTTTTTTTTTTTTTTTTTTTTTTTTTTTTTTTTTTTTTTTTTTTTTTTTTTTTTTTTTTTTTTTTTTTTTTTTTTTTTTTGGCCAGTCCACTAATGGGAGAAGATTGCAAGGAGGTAACAGGTAGCAGGAAGAAAGTGGAACTGCTTAATTTATTCTTGCCTTTCAGAAAAAAATACTCCAACCTATCAAAAGCAGTGCCATAGAAGACATAACAGAATATAAGTCAAAATAGGCAAGAAAATGGTAAGAGAACACCTATTCACTCTAGACGAGTTCAAATTGCTAGGACCAGTTGGACTGCATCCCATAGTTCTGAAGGAGCTAGCAGACATAATTTCAAAACCACTGAACAAAATATTTGATGGTAGTCAATCCACAGATGTCACTGGAAAAGAAGGTAATTCTTTGTTAATGAATAGAGTAAGCTCTTGACTTTTTTTTAATATTATAACATTTGACTAAAAAGAAATGCCTGTAATGTTGTAAAATCCCAACAGATGGCACTACTGATTCACTGGAAGTTGAACCATGTTATTTAGCTTCTGTTCTTTTATTTCAGTTGATAAGAAGATGCTGTGAAAAAAAGGCTATGTTGCAACTATTCATGGAATGGAAACCTGCAATGAGTACTCATCATTAGCCTTGAGCAACATGCCATGATTGAATTTTTGACTGTCAAAGGATTCATTATTATGATCCAGAAATAAAGCATTCGTGGCAGAATATAATCCCAAATTTTCTATATATGTGCAGGAGGAGTGGAAATTAACCCCAGACTTTATCAAGAAAACTCATGGTGCAAATGGTATCATTCATATTGAACCTGGTATCATTGTCACCTCACAGTGCTACATTAAAACATTTAAAGAGAGAAGATGGCAAGGAAGTAACAAGCAATAGGGAGAAAGCATAGCTGCTTAATTCATTCTTTGTATCAGTCTTCACACAAAAAGAAATTATAGTACAACATACCAAAAAAATATTGCAAAAGACAAACTAGAAACAAAAAATAAAATAAGCAAGAAAATGGTAAAAGAACACATATCCGTCCTTGACAAATATAAATCACATGGACCTGACAGATTACATTCCAGAGTTCTGAAGGAGCTCCATCTTTCGCATTCGATTTTGCCCCACTGGGGACCCTGGAAAAGATCGAAAGTCACTCCATAGAGGCGACAAACAAAGAGGGGACTCTTGTTGATTGTGGGATGGTGGAGGCCCTCCAAACCAATAAAGGAAAGACTGGCTACATTTGTGTAGCCAGTCAGAAGCTGCTGATAAAGGAAGACAATAAGCACCAATAAGCAACCTTTCAGCAACGTGGATGTAACTGGGTGAGACCCTATTCTGTCTTTATGACTCCAAGACTTCTTCCTGGAAAAAATTGCTCAAAACACCCTCCCTGATGAGAGAGGGAAGGGGAATTTCCACTCCATTCCCCCAGGAAAAGAAAAACAGCAAACTAATTACTTGGGGAAAACAGAGAAAATTACAAGATTAATTTGGAATTAATACACATATATGGCTTTGAAATCTGGGGACTAAAGAGCTTTTGAGACTTTTTTTAAAAAAAAACAGAGATTTGAAAAGCTTGTAATATAAGTTTGGATTTAAAAGCTGGAAAATGGTGCTAATGACATCTACGGTGAATTATGGCACTACAATTTGTTATGCCTAAAGGAAACTTGGCTTGAAGCCCAGATTTAGATAAGACTCTTGCTGTCCTTGGAAACTTTCACTTTTGAAGACTGCAGCTGGGAAAAGGGAAAAAAAACTTTTGGGCTGCTTATCAGTGTGGCAGAGACATGAACTACTTTGAAACCAGCCTACCTGAACTACGAATATAAATATTAACTGACTTTCAGAGCTGTGTTGTGGAACTATTTCCCTGCAGGAGAAACACACGTCATTGCTTGAGATGATGGAATATTTTGGATTACAAATCTTTGATGAACAATTTTTATTATAAAGACAACCTAAAAAAAATGAAATGGATGTCCCATACTCAGCTTTAAATGGTAAAAAAAAACATCTCTAACACCTGTCCCTAAAGTCTTCAGTTTGATATACCACCTAGAAAATATGGATGAATATTAGAAAGAAATACTCTCCATGTTGAAATCAATACAAGGCGCTATTGCTTTAGCTCGTGATGAGACTAGAAATAACACAAAGGAGATAAAAGATCAATTTTCTAATCTAAATTTACAAACCCAGAACATGACTACAAAGAAGGAACTAGCAACTCAGAAAATAGAAGGAAAACTAGAGGAAGCACATCCAAAGATGGAGGACCTAAAGGAAGGAACTAACTGACAGATTCAGATAACTGAAGAACTAGAAGATGGAGCAATAATATTGGAAATGGAAAAGACATCTTACCAATCAAGAATTCAGAACACATTTGAGGAAAAGGAAGAAGAACTGATTGAATGGAAGTTAGAGCTGTTAGGAGAACTATGGGGAATTAGAGAAGGAGGGAAGCTGTTTTATGAATATCAATGGGTTTGTTCTTCCAAAAATACTTTAACAAAATGGTCTTTCTTATTCCAAACAATATACATAAAAACAGAGAAAAAATTACTTGATGATTCAAATGCATTGACTTGGAAAGTTAGTTGGCAAAGGAAGAAAGCTAGAGTAAGACTGAAGAAAGTAAAGGTTTTGATCCATTAGATGGGATATTATATTATTAACTAGATGTTTGAATATGGTGGATAATAGATAATTGCTAGAAATAGAAGTATTATCATAACTAGAAAGATAAGATTTGTAATTAGAATATTAGATTTTGGTATGAGAAGGGAAACAGGAAAATGCTAAGAAATTTGAATAAGGGAAGCTTTTGGTTACCCAAATATAACTTACTTTGAAATTATAAACAATAGAAACATTTTGAACACTGATGGGAAATTATTATTTTTTTTAAAGCGAAAACAGGATACTGATTGAACATATGGATATTAAATGCAAATGCAATTAAGATACGTTTTGATTAGAAAGGTTATCTAAACTGACATTATTGATATTATGAGAAAAATGTAACAAAGATGTTGATACTGAATTGTATATTTATTAATAACAATAAGAATTGTATTTGCCTAGTGTGAGAAAACAGGTACTCCCAGAAGAAGAGAGGAAACATTTAATGGTGTAATATTGGATCTAGACTGAAGAAGTTAATATATATCACTGAGTTACTAATGGACCTAGATAACACATTGTCTATTAAGTATTTGACTTTAAAACTAGAAAATTAATAAAATATTTATTTAAAAAACACTTAAAACTTTGAAAAAAATTAAAGAAAATTCAGAAATACAAGAAAAAAAACTTTGCTGCAACATGAAACCAGGCCTTACTTCTCACAAGTCATCCAAAAAACAATTGCAAAGTTGCATCTTAATGTCTTATATCTCCCATATAGTCCAAATTTGCATCATATGACTATTCTCAAAATTGAAACAATACCTTCATGATTGTCTGCCTGAGTCAAATGAAAAGCTAGAAAGGATTGTCAGAACACATTTGAAGAGTAACATAATTTAAGACAGAATATAATTATTGTATTGTAAACCCTGTGTGTAGCTCTGGGAAGTCGGGGGGAAGGGAGGGGGGTGGGGAAGGGTGGGGTTCGAGGGAGGTGGGGAGATATGTTGTAAAACTTTTAAAAATTTTCAATAAAAAAAAAAAAAAAGAGATAACCTGTGGAGTTCTTTTATGTAAGAAATCTGCCTATAGCTGGCAGAAATGTATAATGACTGGTTTTGATTATGTGGAGGAGTAAAAGCAGATAAGAAACAGATCATTTCCAGGCTTATTCTCCTGTTTTCTGTATTAAAATGTCCCCATCTACATACTACTAAAATTCTCATGCCTATTTGATTATTTATGTCAGGCACAGAAAACCAGAAGCAAAACAAAGAACTGATCAGTGATATGCTTATTGCTGTTGGCCTATAGACTGGAATCTCGCCAGACTACTAAATAAATATTGCAGTTTCATGGAGTATCTCCCTTCAGCCACTTTCTCCTTACAAATGATTCTAGACTTTTCAGTCATTTCATTCTTCTCCTCAACTGGGCATCAGATTCCACCATTATCTGTAATCTTGAGTTGGGTGAAACAAAGCATCATAGGGCAACATCTCTATGACTCCCATGTGACTGAAATTTGGCAAGGTTGTGGCTGTTTCAGTGCTGCCACACTTGTTTGCAGTGATAGTCAACTGCAGTAATTAAATCATCATTTTTAATGCTTTCTGCCACCTTCCTACAAGGAAGGTCAGTAGGAGGCTGGCAGAAACTCAGATGTCATTCCAAATTCCAATGTCATGGTCATTCTTTTTCTCTGTTTAGGTATGGAAGTATCTCTGAAACGATGATCCAATTGCATCACAAGTAAAATTATAATAAAGGAATTATATTATATTTTCATTCAACCTTTATAAATATAATTTATATTTTATTCTAAACTAGTTTAATTTTTAAGCCAGTATTAGATCAATTGGTTTCGTTGAGTTTATATTGGCCAAGCCAAATACATATTTGAAGTGTTTAAATGGCCTTAATGAAACACTGTAATAGGGAAATATTTTAATACTACAATACATCAATATTAATTAAGGAATTAACTCTGCTTGGGCACCCTTTGGCATTAACTGTCAATGCCATTCAGCATTTAATATTCTCTGCTTGGCTTGATACTCTTTCTGCCACATGAATTAAAGAAAGTTAAGATGAGTTCTTATTGCCAGTTCTCTCCTTTTGGGCAATGAATGCATAGCTTTTCACCTCAGAGCTCAAATATCACAGTAGACTGAAGCATATAGAGCAATACCTGCCCAGGTGAATCACATCAAATTAAAACCAGGCTGCAAAGAAATGAAATGTCAAAGTACCACAGCTATTGATTGACTATTTAATACATAAGCATGGTGAAAACTTAATTAATAACTAAGGCTGCCTGAGAAAAAAGAACAGCTTACCTCTTTTATTAGCTATACCTTTATTGCTTTCCTTCTATCCATTTCTCCTTGAGTCATAATTATGGTAAGTTGCATTTATTCATTTGAAATTCCATCTCCATTCATCAGATTCTGTGTCTAAATCAAGTTGGAGCATTGTAAAAATTGGTCCAGAATGATTACAAGTTCTGCTTTTAATTCAGAGCACAATCTACTATAAAACACTTTTTGCTTAAACTTTTTATAATAAATTAGTGGTATTTGTAATAACTAATTATTTACTATATTTATTTATATTTGATGCCTCTTCCCCCCCAGTTGCCCAGAGCCCCTGATTTGAAAAGCATAACCAAAAGTGAATGTAAATTTAATTTAATTTTCAAAGACCTTATTTCATCCGTACCATTGTACCCAAGCATTATTTTTGAAATCACAGTACTGATTCCCACACAATTAAAGCTTTTATCAATATTTTGTTTTCTGAGGAAGATTAAAATGATATTTCAAAGTTCTTGATGTTTCTAAACAATGTATCCAAAGCAGAGAGATGGCATTTAGGCAGTGGTGGGATTCAAATATGTGAACAAGCGGTTCTCTGTGCGGATGCCACTTCCGGAAGTCCATTCTAGGCCTGGGCAACAAAAAATTAGCTATCTGTTCTGCCAAACTGGTGCGAACTGGCTGAATCCCACCACTGCGGTTAGGATTCAAGAGCATCAAACCATGATTTTTTTTTAAACAAGAAAGAAATAGGACCAACCATTTTTTTAGTAAATAATTGAAGCTATGGATGGGGTTTTTCTTTCTTTCTTTCTTTCAAGTCAAGTTTTTCTGTGAAATCAAAAATCAGTTTCTTTTTAAAATGTCTATTTTGTTCATATCCTAGTTTATCATCACCTCCAGTCCCTCATTTAATTCTAACAACTGTGCTAATCTGCAAATGAACAGATATTTTATTTCTTTACATTGGCAGTGAGGAAAAAATGGTTACTGGTTAAGTCATTCTTTTATTTTTCCATTTCCTCACCACTTTTGACTCCTGCTTCCTCTTTTTTTTGCCAGCAAAATGTTTACCCTGCTGAATTACAGCTTTTCTGCTTATCTTTCAAGCCCATTTAATGTCTAGAAAGAAGTAAAATGCAGATGCTGTGTGTTTTGGCAGAATATCTGCTACTTTCTCTGGCTTTCAGGTTTGTGACAATTTACTTCCACTTACTTCAAGAGGGATTACAACTTAATACCAGGTGGACATGTTTTGTAGACGAGGAGGTTCATTATAATTTATTCTTTTGAAAAGCAATTGTTCAGGGTTACATTGGAACTAAGCCTGGCAATAGATCCTCTTTCTTGCTTTAATCAACTTTTTTCTATAATCTTTTTCCTGTTTATTACTCCAAAATACTGGATGGTGTTTAATTTTAATTAGGTGACTTGCTCTGAGTTTTGCAGGATCTAAGCATCACATTATGTAGTATTATCTTTGAAAAGAACAGCAAGGATCATGGCTAAAGGAGTGTCCAAGGTCAAGAATGCTGAGAGAGGTTGCATTAGGCCAGTGGCTCCCAAACTTTTCTATACCCCGCACCCCTAAAATGATTCTGATATATTCTCACACAAAAGTTTGAAATAACAGCAATGAATTATGCATATACACTATAATTTTGAAAACCCAAGTTTTCGCATCCCCTGGAATATCGTCTCGCACCCCCAATTGGGAACCCCTGCACTAGGCTATCTCCCCACTCACATTCCCACCCATTCCCAACTTTGTTTCTCACCCCTGTAATATATAGAATTTATTGTGCAGTCTGCTATTATATTGGAGGGCAGGAGATTATACAGAATAATATATTATTTACATCAGAAGATGGGGCGAATAGAATGGGAGAAAAGGGGTAAGAAGTAGAATAATAGTATATACAGTTGTAGCAACCTGTGACATTCATTTCTATTTATATGTATCCACAGAAGATCTTTTGGAAATGATAAGAGCAAAAGGAAGTGAGATATCTTAATACATTTTGCACCAAAGTGAACTGAATAATCATAGATAAAAGACCTCTAATTTTTATGAAAGACTTATCAGTTTGGACACTAAATGTGTACATTCAAATAATAATAAGTTTAAACAGACATTGCATGCTACATGCTCAAAGAGTGCTATATTTTCCTTTATGTATCTCTTCAGAAATAACTCGTACTGGATATGGTGGGATTATTCAGAGCAAAGGTATGGAGAATTTCAGCTACTTTACAAACTACAACTAATAAAGTAAGTGAAGAAAGGTTCATTAACTGCCTAAATTTTTATTTTTATTTTATACATGAAATGGGTATATGACTTGCCTCTGAATTTGAATCAGTTTTCAGTCAGTCAATGTGTTTGTCCATCATAATCAAAGGAATAATCTAGGTGAATTTCTGTGTGGATTGTTGGGGGCTCCTATTTAGAAGAATTATATGAATATTTTTACAGCATTCCAAATGATATTCCAATCAAATGTCATTCCTGCAGGAAGGATATCTAATTTATAGATCATCCCAACCAAGTGAAACCTTTACTATTGTGAAAGGAAAAAAATATCTTAATAATTCTTTCTGTATAAATCAAACATATTTCTTTGATAGTCAGTTAAAATAAAGACCGGTGTTTGCTGAGACATACAGTACTTAGTAAAAGGAAGAACTGTGATCTTTGCAGTAGATGGTGAAAGACTGTAGTTGGCACACATTTCTCCACAGGAACAGAGTGTGGAACCAGATAGCATAGGAATTGAGGAACTGAGCCTTGTTCACGGGTACAATGACATGAGTAGAAATGGTAGTGAGGTAAGTAGTGGTCAGAGCAAGGACAAGGAAGAACAGGAAACTGGCTCGGTAACTAGGACAATAGAATAAGAACAAGGAACTAATGCAGTGGTCAGAATAGGGAGCTGACCCAAAGGTCAGTCCCAAGAAAGGGAAATGGGTTGGCTATTGGGTGGCACCAGAATGCCAGAGGTGGGCACAACGTTAAGGTATAAAGCCTGCTTCAAAGATTTGGGTGTTGCCACCTGGCTTAGCCATCACACTTAATGACTGTTTGTCCATTTGGTCCTTATTGCAATAAGTTGTTGAAATGTAAGTATTGAATTTGTGTGTTAAATTGAAACAAACCTCTGGATCCTAAAGTGAGAATTTTGTTATGTGTTGTCTCTTGTTTTTCTTTAACAGGTTTTCCCCTGACACTATGGAGCAACCTGTTTGCTCCAAGATGCTAAAGGGATAAAGATATCCCATCAGAATTTAGCTTTTGCAAACATAAAGTTACAACCAGTTTTGCAATCAATTTTGGTACCATACTAGAAAAAAGATGTTGAGACCTTGGAAAAAGTTCAGAGAAGAGCAACTAAGATGATCCAAAGCCTGGAGACTAAAACATATGAAGAACAGCTGCAGGACGTAGGTCTGGCTAGTCTAAAGAAAATAAATAACATGGGTAACATGATACCATGATACCATCATAGCAGTATTCCAGTATTTGAGAGGCTGCCACAAAGAAGAGGGGGTCAAATTATTTTCCAAAGTACCAGAGGACAGGACAAGAAACAATGGTTGGAAATTGATCAAAGAGAGAAGCAACCTGGAATTAAGGAGAAAGTTCCTAATAATGAGGACAATTAACCAGTGGAACAGCTTGTCTTCAGAAATTGTGGGCACTCGATCACTGGAGATTTTTAAGATGAGATTGGACAGTCACTTGTCTGAGATGGTATAGGTTCTCCTGCTTGAGCGGGGGGCTGGACCAAAGACCTCAAAGGTCCCTTCCAGCTCTATTCTATTCTGTTCTGCCCTGTCCTGCCCTATCCTGTCCTGTTCTGTTCTGTTCTATTCTAAGTTCCTGCAGATGGATCTATTTTCCTAAGTGTCATACTGTACATCATATATTCCCAAAGCATCTGTTCCACAAACAAATTGGCAGAAGCTTGACTCCTTGATGACAATTCATTCTGTGAAGCAGATGATATATGAAATAGTGTTGTCTTTTTATACACTCTATGTGAAGGGTTTTTTATTGCTAAAATGACAAATCTTTTAGTATAACCTTTGTGCCACATGTATTATTTTCTTTGCAAATTATTCCCATAAAGCATATTACTAAGTGCTCATATATTAAACTTTCACTGTAGTGGAATGAAGAAATAGAAATTTCATATGACACAGATAACATATCCTCCACAAACAAATAGTGCCTTAGAATTCTGTTCTATCTAAACTTAGTTCATGTTTTGTTTTCAAAAGTACATGTGAAACGTATTCAGGGGCATAAAGGAGTAGAAGTACTTCACATCTTTTTAAATTTCAAAATGACTTATGCAGGAGACCTCACTAATTAGCACCATTTAATTTATTCTTTTTTATTTCCTAGTTTGATGCAAAATACACAATTTGTAATTTCCCAGCTAATAAATTGAATACAGCTCATAAACTCAGGGAAATGGACCAATTGTATGAGAAATGTTCTGCTAAACCTAGGCTACTGTAACATTAACTCCAGAGATGTTTGATCAGTAAATGGGATGACTTCATGTGTGCCATTGTAGCCAGAGTATTAGCTATATCAGATCATATAACAGAGATAGGCTCCAAATCATCTGTAATTCAAACTTTTTCAGTGGAGTTATATGCAGAGTGATTATGTTTGTTGTGTATTTACTTAATTTATTTTTATCCCTCATATGTGAAATGTAATAAAACATTGCTATCCAGATGCAAAAAAGCATTTTCAATGAATAACATTAAATGTAAAGAAAAATCTTATAGTATAATCCCATTGAACTAGAATATTTTTAAAAAAAATTGGGAGACCACTTTTCAAGTATAGCACTACTGACAAGTTTGATATCTCCAAAGAAAAAAAGAAAAAAAGAAAGATTTCCATATATTTTCATAGTACATGTGCTCTTGTGCTTTATACTGAAATTATAAAAAAAATCTCCATATAGAAGGAGAGATTAAAGGAGACTAATTGTAGCTTTTGATAATCCCCTTTCTATCATTTCTTAGTAGACAAGTTTTCTATTAATGATGGAACTGGTTAAAGATCAAGAGTTGGAGGATTGCTTTCCAAATGTGCATTATTGTAAACATTAGTTTATAATTTCTAGTCTGCATATCTCCAAGGCTGTTAGGGAAATATATAATACATAGTATTATTTCTAAAGCTAATATTTTAACTGATATATTAATTAATGAAAGCTTTTGTCAGTGCAAATTTTAATTACTACAGTACAATGTGTTAAAATTTATTTTGGTTCTGTGTCATTTTAGACGGAGTGAAAAAATATTTTGTATGGATTTGTTTTAACTCAATTTCTTTAGCATGGGACTTCTTTCTAAAATCAAGTGATGTTTTAATTCCCTAAATTATATGCACTATAATGCCTCAAAAGGACACCTGCACCTTTTTTTTTAGTAATTTTATTAAAGATTACAATTTACAACAATAAAAATTGGATAGCTTGGTATGAGTGAGCAATTTCATGTCTTCAACAGAGTCTTTTGAATATACAGTAATCCAGTTTATTCATAATGTCTATAGAATTTATATGTAGTGAGTTCGCCATAGCTACTCAATCCTCTTGCACCATAGGTACAAAATATTTCCAAAGTATTTAGATATGAAATTTCCTTCCACTCTGTTGATTAATGTGCTTTCACATATATGAGTAACATTATTTCTTTTCAAGCTCATTCAAAATCAAAAGTAGTAGCTGTATTGATTTAGCCCAATTCAGATGCAGAATAGAAGCAGCTAATAAATATTCCCATATTTCACTGTTTTAACAAATTGACATATTTTAGAAGCTGTATGCCAAATGTGGTGTTAAACTGAAGTTGAAATTTACATTAGTACTGTGGGCAGATATAACAATTCAGTGATAATTGCAGTTGTAAATACTACTTATTTTATTTTCTTCTCCCAGTAATTGTTGTTCAGCATAAGTAAACTGAATGAATAGAAAGTTTGAAAACATTATACTGAAATCATAGGGGAGGAGATAAACCATCAATTAACAATTTCCAGTGGCATGAAAGTGGCTGATACTATGTATAAGTACAGTGGTGGTGAACCTTTTAGAGACCGAGTGCCCAAACTGCAACCCAAAACCCACTTATGTATTGCCTGGTGCCAGGCGGGCATGGCCTGCTGCGTGGGTGTGGCCCATTGGGTGAGTGTGGTTACGACAGTCATGGCAGACTGGGTGAGCGTGGCCAGGGTGGGCATGGTGAGCTCGATGTTGCTCCTGAGGAGGGATACCTGTGGGGTCCGGGCAGGGTTGGGGGAGATCCAGGGGGTCTCTGGTGGGTGGGGCAGTGGGCAGGAGGGTGTCTTGTTCAGTTGATGGCTTGGGGAGGAAGGGGGCAGCTACACCCTCTCCCAAACACTGCCGTCTCATGAAAGCAGGATGAAAACTCCAAAAAGTGACAAGGAAAAAAAGTTAAAACAAAAGAGTGTCTTGCGATGGTTTTCTTCCCTGGGGAGTGGAGCGCATGGGGCTAGGCTCCTGAACCCTGCAGCTCTTCTGAGGGGGGAGGAAAAGAATGGGGAGGGGGCATGTTCATGCTCAGGGACACACGTGGGGCTGCTGCCTCACTTGCCATGCCAGGGCAGGGCTGGGCATAGAGCCTCCTTGTCGCTTCTTCCCCTGTGGACATCGGGAGTGTACACCCGACCTACCGCTCATCCCGGGGCCAGCCCTCAGGCCTCAGGCAGAGGGGAGTGAGAACTGCAGCTGCCCACCTGTGCTCTTCTGCCACAGATGCCGCTGCTCCGCTTGCCGGCTAGGGCGGGGGCACACTCGCACACAGGGACGCATGTCTCTCCCCCCTCCAGGCTGGGGGTGGTCAGATTCTCCCCATGGGCAGCACTGCGTCCATCCCCGGGCAGCCTTCCTCCTTCCTTCTCCTCCTCTTTCTGTGGGCAGACCACAGCTTACCGAGCTGGGCGGTACCTCTCCCGCATGCATCGTCAGGCAGAGGAGCTGGGCAGCTGCGGCTCTTGCTCCCCTCCGGCCTCCATCTGTCCAAGGCCTGAGCTTGGTGCACCTGGTTGGCCGGTGACGGGCTGGAGAGTGCTGGATGGCGGCAGCTGCCCTGGGATGAGCGGTAGTTGGGGTGGGCACTCCCGATGTCTGCAGAGGAAGAAGCGGCAAGGAGGCTCCATGCCCAGTCCAGCCCAGACCCGGCATGGCAAGTGGAGCCACGGCATCTGCGGCAGAAGAGTGCAGGCGGGTGGCCGCCATGGCTCTGCTTGCCTGGCAGGGTGAGGGTGCACTCACGCATGGGGATGCATGTGGGGCTTCTGCCTTGCTTTCCATGCCGTGCCGGGGCTGGGCTGGGAGCCTCCACACCGCTTCTTCCCCTGCAGACATCGGGAACACCCACCCCACCTTCCCTCATCCCAGGGCAGCTGCCACAATCTATTTTATTTATTATTTATTTATTTTTATTATTTCAATTTATATCCCGCCCTTCTCCCGAAGGACTCAGGGCGGCTCACAACATTATTAAAACAAAGAAAGACCCACACACCCCACCGAATAAAACCAAATTAAAACCAAAATTTTTATGTTGTGATAATTAAAATTTCTAAAAAACCCAGTTTAAAAATCCTCCCTAGGCCAGGCCCGCTTGTTGGAAAA
>NW_015386403.1:2608552-2640801 GCF_001527695.2 Protobothrops mucrosquamatus | reverse complement strand
CCAAGTTGCGCGCCCTCTCCGAGGGGGCCAAAGTTTCGCCCCCTATAGTCAGCGATGGTGTCAGCTGACTATGCCGAGGCGCTGGCAACCACAGCCACTCGGTCTTGGAAGGGTTGAGCCTGAGTCTGTTCCTCCCCATCCAGACCCGTACGGCCTCCAGGCAACGGGCCATCACGTCAAGGGCAACGTTGGGGTGGTCCCGCACTCTCCAGCCGGTCGCCAGCCAGCTGGCGACCGGCAACGGGCCATCACGTCAAGGGCAACGTTGCGGGTGGTCCCGCACTCTCCAGCCGGTCGCCAGCCAGCTGGGCGTGCCGAGCGTGGGCCTCGGGCAGATGGAGGCCAGAGGGGAGTGAGAGCCATGGCTGCCTGGCTCCTCCACCTGAGGACGCATGCAGGGAGAGGTGCCGCCCAACTCGGTAAGCCGCGGTCCACCTGCAAAAGGCGGAGGATGGAGGAGGAGAGCTGGCCAGGGATGGGCACAGCGCTACCCACAGGGGGAATCTGACCAGCCCCAGCCTGGGGGGGGAGAGGCTGAGGGAGCCTGAAGGGAGGCAGGCGTGGTGCTCGGGGGTAGCCACTCACCCTCCTCCCCCCCATGCTCCCGCGGAAGGGCTGGCTGGCTTTGGCATCACCTGGGCAGGTCTGGCCGTGCATCTGCTCAGTGGCGCTGTGCCGGGCCCAGCCTTCCTTCCTTCCTTCCTTCCTTCCTTCCTTCCCCCTCCCCTCCTTCCTCTCTCTCTCTCTCTCTCTCTCTCTCTCTCTCTCTCTCTCTCTCTCTCTCTCTCTCTCTCTCTCTCTCTCTCTCTCTCTCTCTCTCTCTCTCTCTCTCTTTCTCTCTCTCCCTTTTTCATCTGAGAATAGAAATTGTTTATTGTATTGTTTATTATATCCTCTCTTTACCAAGATTACAAAAATGATTATGTTGGGATCCTAGTTTTTTTTCCCTGCATGGATCAAGGAATGCATGGACATTCAGAAAATAAATAGTAAGACTGATGAGCCACCAATAAAAAAAGTAAGAAAACAGATTATTTTCCATGTGCTCTCTGAGCAACACAACCTATCCCCATAATTGCAGGGTATTTTAATTCTCCCTTTCATAGTGACAAGCAGATTACTGTCTAAAATGTTTTATAGTTTAAAGGAGCTAGTTGCATTCTGCTGGAAAAAAAGCTATAATGGCAGGTAAACCAAGCCATTAGGCTGATAAAAGAAAGCCTTGCCTTACTCTTCTTTCCTTGGGTAGAGATTTTCCTGAATATTTCCTCCTTTGTGGATGAATACCTGAGGGTTCCCTGAACTTAATTGTTTGCTTGCAGACATTACATTATTTGATGAGGTAACAACTTCAGCACTGAACATTACCCAGTTGGGAATGAAATGTCTGCAAGCAAACAATGATACTCAGAGACACCACAGTTCAATCCTTGAGGTACATATATTCTACTGGTATTTCCATCTTTATTCTTTTAATTGTTTACAGATTTTGTGAGAAACTTTGGTCTTCTTTGTCACATGTTTAATGTCCCTGTATATAATTTATCCAAGATTTATCCAATATTCATTTAAGTTTGAAGTCACGCTGACCAAGGAAAAAAGTTGACATAGTGGTATCATTATTTAACTCTAACTGGGATTTGAAAAACATCAGTAATAACTATTTCACATTAAAGCTGTGTCCTTGATTTAATCTTTTATTATGGATGATCATATATCAGCCAGATGTTTAGACTGGATTTGGCACTTTTATCTAGTTATCAAGTCCTTCCCAAGAACCTGGGGTAGGCAGAAGTTGCTTGATGGTACTAAAGGTATTGTCATAAGTTGTAAGCTAATCCAAAACACCCCAATCTTTTGTACTTGATTAATAGATTTTTTAAAAATCTAATCCAATGGATTTTTTAAGCATTAATAGCACTATATGCAGGTTTTTAATTAGAATCTGATTACCAATTTAATTGGGAGGTTGTAGCAGCAGATTTCCTTCATAAACATGGACTACAAGATTATGTTCTTCCAAATTTAATTGAAAGCTATGTCAGTTTTTACCATCAATATAAAATCCTAGCAATAAAAGTGACATTGCCATAGGTGTTTATTACAGACCACCCAACCAACCAGATGAAATAGATGAACTCTTTGCCAACCAACTAACAAATGCATGCAGGAAGCACACCAGTAGCAATGGGAGACTTCAACTACCCAGATATCAACTGGGAGACAAACTCTGCAGTGAGCAGGCGATCAAACAGATTCGTAACTAACCTAGTCAACAACTTTGTCACTCAAAAGGTGGAGGAGAGAACTACTGTAGATGTAAAACTATACTGGACAATCCTTACAAACAGAGAAGAAGTGATAGAGGGAATTGAAATTACCGGAACCCTGGGCAAAAGTGACCATGTCATACTAGAATTTAATATAATGCAAACACCAGCAATAGAAAACAATCCAACCAAGGTCCCAAACTTCAAAAGTGCTGACTTTAAGAAACTAAGAGAGAACCTAGAAAAAATCCCATGGATGAAAATCCTAAAGGGGAAAACAACCCAGGAAGCATGGGGAACCCTAAAAAATGTGATCACAAAAGCCCAGACCAGCACAATACAATTGTGAAAGAAAAACAAGAAATCCAAGAACAAACCAGCATGGCTGCACAAAGAACTCATTAACAAACTAGAAGACAAAAAATACAAATACAAAATATGGAAAGAGGGGCACATAACTAAAGCCAATTACCAGCAGACAGTCAGAGCATGCAAAAATGAAGTCAAGAAAGCAAAGGCTCAGAATGAACAAAGGCTAGCAACAGAAATCAAGGACAATAAAAAAAGCTTCTTCCAACATATTAACAACAAGAAAAAAATCAAGAAAACTGTAGGCCTGCTAAAGGGAGAAGATGTCAAAGAAATTACAGGCAACAGGGAGAAAGCAGAGCTGCTTAACTCATACTTTGTGTCAGTCTTCACACAAAAAGATACTATCGCCCAACACAGCAAAAAAACCACTGCAAAAGACATACCAGAAACAAAAATTAAAATAAGCAAGAAAATGATAAGGGAGCACCTATCCAACCTTGATGAATATATATCACCAGGACCCAACAGGCTACATCCCAGAGCTCTGAAAGACCTGGCAGAGGTTATCTCAGAACTGTTGCATCACATCCTCCATAAATCCTGGAGCAACGGGGAAGTACCTAAGGACTGGAAAATGGCTGATGTGGTTCTCATCTTCAAGAAAGAGAAAAAAAACGGACCCAGGAAACTATAGACCAATCAGTTTAACATCAATACCTGGGAAAATCCTAGAAAAGATTATCAAAAAACAGATCTGCGAACAACTAGATCATAACTAGAAGCCAGCATGGGTTTGTCAAAAAGAGATCATGCCAAACCAATCTCATCTCGTTCTTTGATAAAGTGACTAAACTAGTAGACCAGTGAAACTCAGTGGACATAGTATACTTTGACTTCAGTAAGGCATTTGACAAGGTAGACTACAACCTACTCCTTGGTAAATTAAGAAAAGGTGGGATAGACAATATCACTACCAGATGGAACTGTAACTGGCTAACAAACATACTCAACAAGTAGTCCTCAATGGAACTACATCCACATGTAGAGAAGTAAGCAGCGGGGTACCACAACATTCAGTCTTAGGTCCAGTACTCTTCAATATCTTCATCAATGACTTAGATGAGAGAATAGAAGGGGAACTCATCAAATTCGTAATGACACCAAACTAGCAAGAGTAGCCAACACCCCAGAAGACAAACTCCAAAAAGATCTTGACAAACTTGAACAATGGGCCCTATCCAACAAATTGAGTTTCAATGTGGAGAAAAGCAAAGTCTTACATTTAGGCAGGAAAAACCAAAGGCACAAATACAGATTGGGTGAGACCTGGTTCAAAAACAATAACTGTGAGAGGGACCTTGGAGTCCTAGTGGATGATCACTTGACTATGAGCCAGCAGTGTGCAGCAGCAACCAAAAATCTAACAAAATCCTGGATTATATAAACAGGTATAGAATCAAGATCACGAGAAGTGCTATTACTGCTTTATAAAGCCCTAGTAAGACCATGCCTAGGAATGCTGCAGCCAATTTTGGTCACCATACCACAAAAAAGATGTTGAGAGTTTGGGAAAAAATTCAAAGAAGAGCAACTAAGATGATCAGGGGCCTGGAGACTAAAACATATGAAGAACAACTACGGGATTTGGGTCTGGCTAGTCTAAGGAAAAGAAGAAATAGGGGAGACATGATAGCAGTGTTCCAGTATCTGAGGGGCTGTCACAAGGCAGAGGGGGCCAGGTTGTTCACCAAAGCACCAGATGGAAGGATGAGAAACAATGGTTGGAAACTGACTAAAGAGAGAAGCAACCTGGAATTAAGGAGAAACTTCCTGACAGTGAGGACAATCAACCAGTGGAACAGCTTACCCACAGAAATTGTGGGCGCTCTATCATTGGAGATTTTTAAGAAGAGACTGGACATCCACCTATCTGAGACGATATAGGTTCTCCTGCTCAAGCAGGGGACTGGACTAGAAGACCTCCAAGGTCCCTTCCATCTGTATTCTATTCTTTTCTTTTTTTTTACAAAATTTTATTTATAATACAGTTAAAAGAAACATTGGATATAACGTGACATTCCAGTATATACATTCTTATCAAATTATTCCACATTTTGCAATCAATTCTTCATCTCTGAATATACATCTAAATTTTATATACAATACTTAATCTATTTCTCTACTTGCTAACCTAAAATTACATATATTTCTATCTTAATGCTAGCCTATAATCCCAACCGTCCTCCTCGAATCCCTCCAGCAGTAAAATTTATCCCAGGTTTCGAAATAAACTGATCTACATTTGTCTTTCAATACCATTGTGAGCCTGTCCATTTCCGCACATGATAATATTTTATATAATCTCTCTTCCTCTGTAGGAATTTCTTTGCTCTTCAATTTTTGCACGAATGCTAGCCTAGCTGCAGTCAAGATATGTAACAACAAATAGATTGTTCCCTTATTGTATTTCTCTGTAGTTATGCCCAACAGGAAAAGTTCAGGTTTTAACTCTAAGTCCAACATTAATATATCTTTCAGCCATCTTCGTATCCTATTCCAATACTCACAAGCCTTTGAGCATTCCCACCACATATGATAATATGATCCTATTTCTGTTTTACATTTCCAGCATAAAGGTGAGATATTTGGACCCATTTTGGCTAACCTTGCAAGTGGGAAGTGCCATCTATAAAACATCTTATAGAGATTTTCCTTGTACGAGGTAGCTAGAGTGAGTTTCCTATTTCTTTCCCACAGTTCTTGCCAAATATGCAGATCGATACTGAAACCAAAATCCCTACTCCAAATTAGCATAGTCTCCTTGACCTGTTCTTCATACATTGCCTGATCTAAAAGAAAGTGATATATTTTTTAATCATTTTATCATCAGGCCCTAATAATATTTTGTCTAGTTCTGTCAGTTCTATTTTTATACCCCACTCTTTTTTGTCTTTCCTATATCTTGCTTGTAGTTGGAGGTATGCCCACCATTCTAATTCTATCCCTGCATCTTGAAGATTTTTCCTCGATTTTATTTCTCCTCTCTCTTCTAATATATTTTTATAAGTTATTACTTTCCCTAACTGCATAAACTTTGGGTTTCTAATGTTGAAATCCAATTGGGAACTTGCCTGTAATTCTGTTGCTGGATTTTGGTCCATACATCTATTAACGCCCATCTAATGTAGTGCCTTCGGAACTACTGGTGAACTTTATGTTTCTCGTCCCATAACATAGCGTGCCATCCAGTCTGCATGTCATGACCTTCCAATTTTAATAATCTCTGGTTTTCCAATCGAATCCAATCCCGCACCCATAGTAAAATTGTAGATTGATAGTATTTTTCCAGGTCAGGGAGACCAAGACCCCCCCTTTCCTGTAATAATTTTAATTTAATCCTTGCTTTTTTTCCTTGCCAAATGAATTTAAGTATGGATTGGTTGAAATTTTAAAAAAAAATCCTTTTCTAATTTAATTGGTATACATTGAAATAGAAATAATATTTCAGGTAGTACGTTCATTTTGATTACAGAAATTCTATCCATAAAAGAGAGCTGAAGGTTTGTCCAGGTATCCAAGTCAGTTTTAATCTGTTCCATTAATTTATCATAATTGTCTCTTTTAATTGTCACACACCTAGCTGTTAACTGTATCCCTAAGTAGCTTATTTTCTTTGTGATCTGAATGCCTCATCTATCAGCTACTTCATTTTTCTGTGTTCTAATCATATTTTTCACAAGCATTTTAGTTTTTTTCCTTATTTATCTTTAGGCCTGCCATTTCACCATATTCACCCAGTACTTCCATTAGCCTTATCCCTGATTGTAATGGCTCTTCGATTATAAAAACAAGATCGTCAGCAAAGGCTTGCAATTTGAAATTTTCTCTCTTGATCTCTAAACCTTTAATCTGCTCATCTTTCCAAATCATTCTGTTTAGTACCTCCAGGGATAATATAAACAATAGTGGAGATAACGGACAACCTTGCCTTGTACCTTTTTGGATTTGAAAGCTTTTAGGAGTTTCTCCATTAATTATCACTTTAGCTACCTGTTTGGAATAAATTGCTTTGAACATGTTTATGAAATTCTCCCCAAAATCCATATATTCCAATTGGTTAAACATAAAATCCCATTTCACATTGTTGAATGCTTTTTGTGCATCAAGAAAGATTAGTCCCATTTGTTTTTCATAATATTCCAATACGTCCAATATGATCCTGACATTATTTCTTATGTATCTTTTGGGTAGAAAACCATTTTGATCCGTATATATGAATTTTACTAAGAATCTTTCAAGACGTTTAGCCATTAAGACCATGAAAATTTTATAGTCCGAATTTAATAATGAAATGGGCCTATAGTTTTTAATGAACGCCAAATCTGAATTATCCTTGGGGATCAAAGTGATAGTTGCTTCTTCCCATGAGATCGGAATTTTTGCATTCTTCAGAACCTCGTTGAATAGATCTATTAATATTGGACTTAGAGATTCTTGCATGATTTTGTATATTTCTATTGGTAAACCATCCGGACCTGGGGCTTTATTGTTTTTTTGTTTCTTAATTGCCTCAAATAGTTCTAAAGGTGTTATCTCTTTGTTTAACATATTTTTAATCTCTTCTGGAACTTTCGGTAGATCAGCTAATTGCAAATATTTTAGTATATCATCATTATTTTTCCGTTCTGCATCTTTATATAATTTCTTATAAAACTCATAGGCCACCATTTTCTTCTTTTCATTCTGATATACCATCTCTCCTTTTTCATTGTATAGTTTGCTAATCCTCTTTTTGTCATTATGTTTCTTTATTCTGTAGGCCAACCATCTACCTGGTTTATTGGCGTTTTCAAAAAATTTTTGTTTGGTATGTTTTATTTGTTGCCCCAGTTCTTCCTTTTCAATGATATTCATCTTATGTTTAATTAAATCTATTTGTTGTTTCAGGTCACGCCTTTGCGGTTCATTTTGTAAGTTTTCCTCAACCCTGCTAAGTTCTTCTTCAAGATTTCTTTGTCGCTGTATTTTAATTTTATTTTCCCTAGCCATATAAGCAATTGCGACACCTCTCATGTAGGCTTTGGCTGTATCCCATAAATTTTGGCAATTTGTATCTTCCTTTTTATCCATCTGAAAAAATAGGCCCATTTGATCTTCCAATTTCAATTTAAATTCTTTGTGGTTTAAAATTGCTCTTTTCAGAGTCCACCTCCTTTTTTCTTTTGTCCTCTCCATCTAATTCTGATTGGATTGTGGTCAGCCCACAAATTTGTATCAATTAAGACATCTTCACTTCCGAATTTAGGTCTGTTGACAACCACGCCATATCAATTCTGGACCATGAGAGATATCGCCCCGAATAATATGATTACTGCTTTTTCCCTGTATTCCTCTCCCTCCAAATATCCTGAATGTTAAACTCCTCCGCCATTTCTAGGAAAGTACTAGGTAATGTTGGTCTAATTCATTTTCTAGTCTTATCACTTTTATAATCCAATTGTCTATCCGTGATCGCATTGAAGTCTCCCATTATACAAACGTTATCATATTCAAACTCACTAATAATGCTATGTAGTTTTTTATAGAATTGTTTCTGACCTTCATTTGGAGCATAGATTCCCACAAGAGCTATTTTTATTTTGTTCAAAATTGCTTCTATTATTAAGATTCTACCATCTTCATCATTATAAATATGTTTTGTTGGAATTTCCTCATTAATATATACTACTACTCCTGCTTTTTTTGTTGTGAGAGCACTGCAAACATATTTCCCAGGTTGGAGCAGTTTAATAAATGTTGATGCTGTTTCTTTATATGAACTTTTTGTAGAATTATTATATCCAAATTCATCTTGCCCAGTTTATTTAAGATTTTTTTCCTCTTTAATGGGGAGTTAAAACTATTAATGTTCAGGGATATAATCTCAATTCCTTCTTTTGCCTCTTTATCTATATTTGGATCTTGTTACTATTGTCGGTCTAGACTCTTTAACTTGTACTTCTCTTTCCACTGGCATCCTTGTCGATCTAACCTCTTTAATTGCTTTAAGTCTATCCTCGTCATATTTCCCGTTGTCTTTTTCAATCTCTATGTCATCACATCTCCCAGTTCCCTTATCTTTAATTTGTAATTCCTTTCCTTCTGTGGCCTGTGGCAGGATCTCACCTTCTTCTCTTGCCTGTCTTTCAACTAATTCCTCCTCGCTTCCAAAATTTTGTCTATAGAATTCGTCTACTTTGTCTATTGTATCCAGCAGAAGCCTCTTTTCCTGCCACACAACCATAATCCCTTCCGGTACCAACCATCTAAAATTAATATTTTTTCTTATCAATTTAGAAGTTATTCGTTGGTAAGGTCTTCTCATATCTCTCACCTTTCTAGGTACTTGCTTAAGCACAATTAGTTGTCTGCCTTTGTATTCCAATGGATCATCTCTGGTCCTAAATAATATTTCATCTCGGACAGATTTCTTTTTTTTTTCTTTTTTTTTTAAAAAAACAAATGTTTATTGATTTTTAAAATAAACAGAAATACAATTATGGCATACAACAATAATAATAATAAAAACAAAAACAAACTGAAAAACCTCCTATTACATTATATCTCACTACCATTCTAGTATACCAAAATACATAAGAAATCCCTTTCCCCCCATCCCCCCCGGACTTCCCAGAACTAAATACAGGAGTAAATAAACAACCCCGTAGATTGATTTTGTTAGGTCAATATTATGTATGGTTATAATTAAATAAAATTGAGGTTTTGAGTTTTATATTAATAGGTAGAAGGGGTCTAGGTTCATAGATTTTTAATTTGAAATGGCAAAGATGTTTATTTTTCAATTGATGATTAGATACTACTATTAATCATCCAAATATCTTAAAACCCATTAAAAACCATCTCTAACTTCCTCTAAAACAATATAAGTCCTTTAGAATAATACAATTATATATCATTAATCATTTAAACTCTTTTTTGATCTCCAGTACATATCTTTTAATCTTACTGCTATTAATCAACCAAATATCTTAAAACCCATTAAAAACCATCTTTAAATTCCACTAAGACAATATAAATCCTTTAGGATAATACAATTATATATCATTAATCATTTAAACTCTTTTTGATCCCGAATACATATCTTTTAAGTGAAATTTTCTTTCTTTTTTACAACAAATTTTAATAGTATAACCATCTACTCTCTTCTTTATCAAATACTTCAATCCTTTAAATCTTATTAATTCAAATAATATATATCCAAAAAATCAATTCCAAATCAAAAAAATTTAAAAATATAAAACTTTCAAAACGTTCATATAAGATTAACATCAAGAAATTCTTCCATAGCCAGTCCTTGCTTCCATTCCTTTTTCATTGCTGATCAACCTTCAAAGCCAGTGAATCTTCCGCCTTTTTCATTAACAATTTGTAGCGTGTTCAAAATTTCTGCTGATAATAAACCCATGTGATTCCATTATAGCAAGATCTTCTGAAAACACAAGCAGCAACATCTCCAGCTGGTTTTCTCTGACGCATGACCCATTTCTATAAGCTTTTTTTTTTCAAAATTTCATCAGGGAGGTACACCAGGACCAGGACCGGATCTATTACAGCTTCCTTTCCCAGCTTTTCATGCTTATCCTTTTCATGATACCTTCAAAGCCACTGAATCTTCCACCTTTTTCATTAACAGTTTGTAGCGTGTTCGAAATTTCTGCAGATATGATTCCATTCTAGCAAGATCTTCTAAAAACACAAGCAGCAACATCTCCAGTTGGTTTTCTCTGACGCACAACCCATTTCTATAAGCTTTATTTTTTTCAAAATTTCATCAGGGAGGTACACCAGGACCATAATCGGATCTATTACAGCTTCCTTTCCCAGCTTTTCATGCTTATCATTTTCATGATCTCTACCATATAACATATCATTATAAGTTATTTCCATAATATCTTCTTCAACATCTTCACATAACTTATCCACCCGTTGCTCTGTACAATCTGGAACTATAAAACTCATTTAGCCAGCAAAAAAGAAGCATGGATTTTTCTTTCTTTCTTTCTTTCACAATTCCGCAGCCATTTTAAAGCCATTCTTCAAACTTCTTTGAAAAACACTTCAGTAATCCATAAAAATAATAAGTATCACCAGCAAATAGACATTGCAAATTCTTTGCAGCTAAAACTTTCCAAAAACCGAAAAAAACCACAATATATCTCTATCCAGTTAGTAACCAGAAGAGAGTGAAAGTAAAAAGCGAAAGTTTTTTATCAGCTCCAAAGAAACAGCAATTCCGTAGCCATTTTCTTCCCACTTTAAGTCCCCACCAAAAAGGAAGATGTTAGTTCAAAATCAAAATTCCACATAAGCCGAAACTACTCCAAACCTCCTGCTTAGTTCCATCTGCTTGTAATTTAAATCCAAGTAGCTTTCAGTAGCAGACGTGGGCGCTGCATCTGGCTTCGCTCCAAAGAAAAGGAGCGAAGGCGTCCTGGGGCGCGGAGAACGTCCAGACTCCGGCTGAGCTCTCACCCCCCCAACCCCGGTCAGAGAAAAACCGGGGTGAGAGGGAGCTCTAAGCCTATCCGGACTGCTCACCCCCCCTCTTCGCCCGAGGGACGGGGTTCCTAGCCGAGAGACAGCTGTTGCACGCTGTCTCTTCAGGCTTTGACGCGCTCCCAGCCGGGCGGCTAACAAAAGCCGCCACTGGTGCAGCCTAACACCACCGGAAGTCCCCATCTCGGACAGATTTCTTAACGAATCTAATATGGACCTCTCTGGGGAGGTTGTGCCGTCTCGCATAGTTCGTGTGAATTCTATAAATCTCATCTATCTCACTCATCATCTCCTCTTTACTAGTCCCTAGGGCCCTCGCCAGAATATCTGTCACCATTACTGGTAAATCTTCACCTTTCGTCTCTCTAATATTTTGGAACTGTAGGTAATAAGCAGCCTTCTCCACTTCCAGGGAAATAACTGTCAGTTCTAATTCTCTGTTCGCCTGAACTAATCTCTCATTCATTTCATCCACTCTCTGTTCTTCTTTTCCCATTATTTCTTCCATTTCCTATAATTTTTGTTCGTTTTTCATGATCTGTTGCTGAAAGCACTCAAATTTCCCATCCATAGACCTCATCTTTTCCTTAAGTTCCCCTGTATCATTTCTCCTATCTCTTTTTTTAAGTCTTCATGATTTTTACACATTACCTCTTGCATTGATTGCAACATTAGTTGCAGATCATTAAATGAGTTCGCTCTGTCTCTTTGTGTCACCTCTTCCAAGGATCTTTGCCTAGCTGGGCTTGGTTCCAATTCCAACTCTCGTGAGATTAGGAATGCTTGTCATCTTTCTCAGCTCTTCAGATCAGCCACCCCACTTATTTACAGTTTCTACATTTCTCTCCAGAGTATCTAAGTTGTCACTATTAAAATTAAGTTTGTTATACTTTGTATATAATAGTAACTTATCAATTAAATATATTAAATACAGGTATTCATATACTTAACCCTATATTTAACAAAAATCAATATCCACAATAAACCTATCAGTAAATATAGTCCAGAATCAATTTTTGGTTAAAAGCTAGAGTCCATAATTTCAAAAAGTTCAATAGTTATGTATTTTCCTTATGGTTCCTTATAGTATCTTTTGGGTTTTGAGGTCAAGAAAAAAGATTTTACACTACTTTCTAATGTATACTTACAGACAAAACTAAGTGTATTTTTAAGTCACAAGTTTGCTGTTTCCTCTTATCTTCTTTCCCTTCTTTCCTCTCCACTTTCCCTCCTGAGTTGTTCTCAGTTCAGCCAGCATGTGTCACTCTTGCTTTATCTCTAGTGCAGTGGTGGTGAACCTATGGCACGGGTGCCAGAGGCGGCACTCAGAGCCCTCTCTGTGGGCACACATGCCATTGCCCAAGCCTCGCCTCCCCCCGTGACCCCCTCCTCATCAGCAGTCCCCTGGAGGAGAGTCACCCCTGAGCGTGGGCCACGTGAAGCAGTGCAGCCAAGGACATGGCATCCAGGCAGCATAGACAAGACTCTGCCCTCACACCCCATCATGCAGCTGATGCTGCAGGGCGTGGGCAGAGGGCATGACCACCATAGCACTGCTGGGCTGCCTGGGCGATCTGCGGCAGGCCCTGTAAGTGGTGAGTGGTCCTGTGGGCAGGGGAGGCAGGGGATGGGGGGCAGAGCGGGGGTGGGGCAGGAGGGTGGCATGGGGTGGAGCCAGTTTTTGGGCACTCAGTCTCTAAAAGGTTTGCCATCACTGATCTAGTGTTCAGTCTACAGTCTCAGAACAAAATGTCCGCTTCCTTAGCTTCTTCTGCACTTTCACTCTGTGGTTTTACAATGCCTTTGCCTCTCAAAGTTAGACTTCCCTTGTGGAAAGGGAGGGAGGAGAGAGAGAAAGGAGAAAAAAGAAGGAGAAAGGCAAAGGAAGCTCCTCTTCAATTTGAAGTTCTCCAACTAGTATAATTGCACCAATGCAGGCAACCCTTCTGTGCCCGAACTTTGTTTTCGCCGCTAGTGAAAGAGCAAGGAGAGAAGCAAAGGGCTTTCTCTCCTCTTTTCTTCTGGGCTCCTTAGTTCTTCCATCCTTTCCAGAAAACCTCCGGCAGATTCTTTCACCGGATCACTCCTACTGAGACGTCAGAATTACTTTGACTGGATCTGTCACATCTCTATCCCGCTAGATCACTGCTATCATCAGCCAGCTGTCGGCTGTCATTTCTTTGTGGCCATTAAAGGCCGTCTCCTTCCTCCGCTCAGCTTTCCAAAGCTCCTCCTGACATTTGCAAGTCACTTTTTTCAGTGATCACTAAACAAATAGTCATAAATTGAGGACTACCTCTCATTTAATACAACATATTCATTAAAATGTGAAAGAAAAGGGAAAGGATAAAAATCATTCTTGCAATATTTTTTGAGGGAAGATACAGAATATAGAATAGAATAGAGCTGGAAAGAACCTTGGAGGTCTTCTAGTCCAGCCCCCTGCTCGAGCAGGAGAACCTATACCATCTCAGACAGGTGAATGTCTAGTCTCTTTTTAAAAACTCCAGTGATGGAGCACCCATTATTTCTGAAGGCAAGCTGTTTCCACTGGTTAATTGTCCTTGCTGTTAGGAAGTTTCTCCTTAATTCCAAGTTGCTTCTCTCTTTTCTTTAGACTAGCCAAACCCAAGACCTGCAGCCGTTCTTCATATGTTTTAGTCTCCAGACATTTGATCATTTTAGTTGCTCTTCTCTGAACTTTTTCCAAGGTCTCGACATCTTTTTTGTAGTATGGTGACCAAAATTGGTTGCAGTATTCTTGTTGTGTTCTTGCTAGATTTTATAAAGCGGTACTAATACTTCGCATGATCTTGATTCTATGCCTCTGTTTATACAACCCAGAATTGTATTAGCTTTTTTGGCTGCTGCTGCACACTGTTGGCTCATAGTCAAGTCCACTAGGACTCCAAGGTCCCTCTCACAGTTGCTGTTTTTGAGCCAGGTCTCAACTAATCTGTACTTATATCTTTGATTTTTCCTGCCTAAATGTAAAATTATGCTTTTCTCTACATTAAAACTCATTTTGTTGGATAGGGCCCATTGTTCAAATTTGTCAAGATCTTTTTGGATCCTGAGTTTGTTTTGTGGTACCCCACTGCTTACTTCTCTCTATGTTAATGTAGTACCATTGAGGACTACTCACTGAGTCAGCTAGCTACAAATCGATCTGATGGTGTTGTTGTCTATCCCACCTTTTTTCTAGCTTACTAAGCAGCTAGTTGTGGTCTACTTTGTCAAATATGTTACTGAAGTCTAAGTATATTATGTCCACAGCTAATATACTAGGTCCATCCTAAATTAAGGAATAATAAAACTTCATGAAACAATTTTGCTAATCCTACAAAAGAAAATTTATTTACATTTCTGAATTCAAGTGATTTATTTAAGGAAACTTTCTTGAATCATTGAGAAATATCATTTGGGGGAATCCCAAAGTTTGAGAATAGATTTTTCTCATAAAGCAAAATGTCTATCTGCTAAATCTACTTTTTTGCTCATAGAAAACACATAAGTATTCTCTAACTTTTATGATAGAAATATTGCATTATTACAATTATTGTTATACATTTTCCTTTTATGAAAACTCCCTGTCCCCAGTTTATAAATGAAATGGCATGGAATAAAAATAAATGCAATGGCATAGAAAGTCAGGTTTCTATTTATTCCTAAATATACCCTGTTTTTTCTATCTCTTTAAAATAAGACAATTTTTGTATACAATTCTTTTCTGATATCCATTATAGCTTTTTTTTGTGTGTACTTGTGCATGAGAAGAATCGGGGCTTTTTTTCTCATAGAACCCCCAGAATGGAGTTCCAGCACCTTTTTTGGATGGAACCTTGTAGGGTAGGCAAGGCGGGTTGTATGATGTGAGTTCCGGCACCTTTTTTTTTTTTTTTTTAGAAAAAAAGCACTGAGAACAAGAATGGACGATATAAACTAATGGAAACAGATTTTGCTTGAGAGAGTTGGAAACACAATATTCTTCTAACATCTCTTAAAATGTATTAATTGAAACTAGTGTTCAAAAATGCTATTTTGTGTCACATTTCTAATAATGATTTAATAGCATACATTTTAGGTTATAAAAATCAATATGACATAAACAATAATAGCCAAGAGAAACCATGGAATATTTCTAGTGGGGTGTCCTGACAATAAAGATTTCAGTTCTAGAAGAGATTACAGGCTGATGGAGGAAATGACCCAAAATAACAACTGTGTCTTGTTGATCAAGACAATGTTCAATTTGAGAGAGAGATTGAGAGATTGAAAGAGGGGGGGGAAAGGGTGGTTTTCAAAAAAACCAAACAGCTCAAATATATTAATATTTCATAAAATTATTAATTATGTCCTTCAATATACCTATTCTAGTGCTTAATTCAAAGTTCCCAGTTTTAATTTTATAGCTGATTGGATTGTGCAGTGCTACAGATTCAGTACCAAAAATGAGTTCCAGAGCATGGATTTGTATGTATGTGCAAATGTAGCATATTTGAACAACCATCTTTAAAACAACCATATCTTCTCTCCAAATTACGTAGCTGCCTCTATATCTGCATCATGATTTTGAAAAACAACAATTTTGTTTAAATGAGTTGCAGAAATGCTGTGTTCATAAATGCTATATTTTGGGAATTGGGAATCAATTTTGGGAATTGAATCTAGAATCTATAACAGCACTAATAGCTACCTCACATTGGGACATGATTTACTAATTTAAACACAATGTGTACATTATTGCATTAAATTCCTTAAACATTTTATTTACATGCACATTCAATTCATTCATTTTGGGACATTCATTACTAGTTATTCAGATTCTTAGAATTATCATAAAATTGTTTTTTTTCAATAGTTAAATATCCTTTTTTGTTTTTCCTCCTTTCTTCTGTTACAAATTAATAGATACATTTTCGACTTCCGGTTCCAGATTGTGGCGCAGGTGGTCATGCGAAGAGACTTCTCTCTTCGCTGGCCGGTTTCCCTCTGCCGGTAGACCCTCAATAGGGTTGAAAAGTTGCCCTGGAGGGGCGATTACCATTGAGGAGGCCCCTTGTCAGACTGCGGAAGGGCAGCAGCTCCTTCTGTGGTCCAAGCCAGCCCCTTAGGGTTGATGGAGAAAAGATTGGCCAGTAAAATGGCCGATCACTTAGCCGCACCAGCCGAAAGTCAGAAGAATAGCTAAGCATAAAGAACCACCATGGAGAATCTGGGTGAGACTTTTCCTTCCCTCCCTCTGCCCTAATTACTTTCCTGTAAAAAGCATCTGAACTACTTCCCTGCTTTAAGAAAGCGGTGTCTGTTTGCTTGAGAAAAAGAGCTTTGGAAACAAAAGAATATAAAATAGCTAACTTTTACTGACTATTTAAATTTTTTGATACCTAGGGGTCCTGAAAAAATTCTTATTATAACATCATTATTATTTTACTTATTATATTGGAAATATTTGCTTTTTTTCTCTAATTTCCTAATGAGAAATTTTTTTATTAACTTGGAAAAAAAAGATTTTACAGTCTACTGCGGACATCTTGTGGCGGAAAGTGTTATTGCAACTGTATTCCCTCTTGGTGTTTGAAGATGGATTTGACCTTCAAATGATAATAAAAGGGAAAAGATAAAGGACTTGAAACAGCTGGGTGGTGAGTTTGTTTATTAAATAGTGGAGGTGGATATTTGTTGACTTTTAGTAAATGGAGCCTCCACTAAAAGATTAAAAGATTACTTCACCACTGAAATGGAGGAACTTTATCCACAGCTTGATTATGAGCTTATATTGGAAACATTTTTGGAAGCTACGGAGTATATGAAATCTTGGAGAAAAATTAAAGATGATATTTCAGAACTACAAACCGAATCTCAAGTTTTAATGGATCAATCTATAGGCCAAGGAACAATAGAGGAGGAACAGATTAGCTCCAAAGAGGCCTACATGCAACAATATACACAACTTAAAGAGATGAAACCTCAAACTGACTTTCATAGTCAAGAAACAACAGAAAAGGAATTAATTAATATGGAAGAGGATATTATACAACCCCATACACAATTTATGGAGAACCTTGATGATCAAAGAATGATTTTAACTGAGATACCTGTACTGTTAAAAACAACAGAAATTGATAGCCAGACACAAATTAATGAAAACTGTGATAACATCGATAATCAACTAATAACTACAACATGGAATAAAATTGATTATACCATTCATATGATACTGGAAGAAGGGGAAGAGAACTTTGACCAGACTGAAGTGTTGATAAATACCCCTATTCAAATATTGAGATTCGATGATACAGAAGCCTTACTATGGAAACCGGTTTGGCACAGAAAGAAAGCCAGAATTAGATTTAAAAATGTGACTTAAAATTTAACTTAACGGGTTAAAATGGCTTTAGAGATCTTGACTGATTTAATAATTAACGGAATATGTGAATTCAAGAAGAAGATATCTTTTGTAATAATATGTTTGTTTTAGATATGATAATTATTGGAGGAGATTTAAACTTTACCTAAGGGGTTAAAAAGACTTTTTATAGACATAGATTGATTGATAGAATATATATCTAAAATAGAGTAGAAATGTATTTTTTGGATTAATATTTTTATTTTAGGTAGGATAACTATTTCGTAATGGAAGAAGAATAAGAGGGAATTGTGACAAGAGAAGAAATAGTATTAATAAATGAATTATTAGACTAAGAAATAGAATATGTGGAAATTATAAGAATCCTATTGTTGGAATAATATATGCATTTTAGATAGAATTATTATGTTAGGAAAAAGGGAAATGAGGGATACCCGAAATGTTAATAATATGTTTATTCAAGGTTAAATTGGAATATGGTGACAGTAAATTAGTAAAGCTTAAAAACAGGATTTGGACTTTTATAGATGAAATGTTATTGATGACTGTTTTGATTGATTGAATTTTATTTAGTAATGTATTAATTTGAATATGTTATATTACACGAGGGAAATAGAGAGGGAACTTTTAATGAATTAACCTGAGTTATATATGTATGATTTTGGTTTTGGATGATTGATTTCCTCATTATCACATTGTTTCCTAAGCACTTTGATGTAAAAATAAAAAAAAAACCAATAAAACTTGTTTAAAAAAAAGATACATTTTCAGTTACTGCTATATAAACAAACTATATTCAATCAATTAATTTTTATTTCCCAGTGTAATTTCTGTATTTCATTTATTTCCATTTCCATTTTAAAAATTATCTGATCATTTCACATTAATTTTCTCCTAATAAATTAACTTAATTACACCAAGGGAACACAGAGCAAATTAATTCTTAGCTGCATCATGTCTTAAGAAGTGATATTGTTTTTCTACTCCAAATACTCTATGTTTAAATAAAGATATAGAAAAAAACAAAATTCATTTTTCCTGGGATACTCTATGGAAGCAGAAATTGGACTTTTAAGAAGCAGAGTAAAAACAATATTGATGTTTTTGAACTTTGGGGTTGGAGAAGACATCTGGGAATGGATACCAAACAAATCAACCTGATCCTAAATAACCAGAGTATGATGGATTTCTTTTGCCCATTTCTTAGGTGTCCAGAATCATCAGAAGAAGGTAACATATATAAGTACAAGAAATACATTCATTTAGTCCAGCTCAGTCAATTCCATCTTTGATCTTAACTGAATGGGATGATCTGGATAATATTAAGTGGATTCAGTTGAATACATTTAATAAGGAATCTTGATAGTATAGTACTAGGTAGATAGTTTGGATCTAAATGGGATTTAAATGTTTAATAAAATCCATTTCATACAACTTGAGAGTGGCGGCTCACATGTTTAGGATGCTCCATTGAAGGTTAGCAAACCCATGTTTGAGACCTGAGTACTGCTGTCTAGCGGGATGAGTTCCTGTCATTTGCTTCAGCTCTTTGACAGAGACACCCGTGTTACCCAGGCAATGGTGATACCACTGGCTAATCTTTTCAACCTGGAAGTGCCTTAAATGGTGCCTCCAACATAAACAGAAACAGGATACAGCTGGACAGAGAAATAGGAAAGGAAGGCATCTCTTCCTTCTTTCTTGATGTTTACTTTAGACACAATTAAATTGAAATAAACTGCTAATTTGACTATGGCAGAGGGAAGCCCTTTGGGAAGCAATTTTTTTTTCAAATAGACTTATAAGCTAAAATATTTCTTGTCCTTTGTAAGTTCTTTAAATGAACATTTGTTGAAAAAAAAATCCACAAATGTGATCATTGCCCTAATATAAATTAATAAATTATTTTCTATGGATCTGTCTGTTCTCTCTCTCTCTCTCTCTCTCTCTCTCTCTCTCTCTCTCTCTCTCTCTCTCTCTCTCTCTCTCTCCTCCCTCCCTCCCTCCCTCCCTCTCTCAGCCCAAAATTTGGCAGGAGAAAATGTTTTAAGCTCATTTACAGGAAAAGTTAAGTTTCATTCTTCCTTTGCTGTATGCGTTTAAGTGGGTTTCATCTGTCTATTTAACAACTGTAAAGTTAATCTTAATGTCTTTTCAAACTCTGCCTGCAAGCTATCCATCCCCCCCATTTCACTTCTCCATTTTTTCATTCTCTGTTCTCCATTCCTCATGTCTGATCAGCAATAGCTCTACTGGGAGAGTCACTCACAAAGGGGGGAAGGGGACCCTGTTCTCATATCTTTCAGCCATGCACAGATGACCCCACAACCCTTGGAAGCAGACCACACTGACCCAAATGCTGCCTCCATTCATTTGAGCCAGGGAATTGAGTTTGAATCCAGCCATCCACTAGAAAGTCACCATGCAACCAGAGTGGAAGAGATCTTCCCAGATGCCTTTGGAAAGCTGCAGGGAGAGGAAGGAATCCTGGAGCCATTGGCCCTCACGTGAAGCCTCAGAAGACAACTTGAAAGACTATTGGGGGGAGGGTGGAAACTCATTGTAAGATTTCCTTTCTTGTCTCATTTGCACTGTAATAAGCCAGTCAAGTGGATTCATGGAGGGATGGTATTTGGAACAGCAAGCCCTGAACACCTTGGACCTCTGTCTGGTGGGAAGAAAATGTTCCAGGGTGTTTGTATTGCCTGTCTTGTAGAAGTAGCTACACATACACACACACACACACACACACACACCATTCAGAATCACACTGAGGTTACCCCCTTCACCTACCTCCATGTAAAGTTCCCCAGGCTGGTTCTTGCTCTGTGGCACTAAGGCTTTTGCATGCAGATCTTCCTGCAAATTCCATGGGGGAGGGAACCAAGCCCCTCAGGTGATTTATAATTCATATGCCCTCATTGAGGAGGTAGCAGAAAAGATATCTCCAAACCCAAATCCTGAATTTGTTGCACTCAAAGTGGGTAGACTCAAAGTGGGAGTCCTAGGGCTCACTGTGTGCAAGTTAAGAAATATTAATAAGCCTGGCTTGCAGACTGGTTAACCTCAATTGGACACCAGAAACCTGGCTGCACTAAACTAAGAGCTAAGGCAGCTTCAGTAAGCAACCCTTGGAAATGGGTAGCCAGTGGTTATGTTCTGAGGCAAAACATGGCTGTGAGGAGTTTGGGAGCATGTGCTTCAAAAAACCTGACTGGAAAGCTCACAGAAAGTGACATCCAACATTTGAAAATAATTGGCACAGAATATTGGACAGTATACATTTCTTTTCCATCTAACAGAACTTTTGCCCTGACTTTTAGACCGTCATGTCCGAAAGGCTCCCCCTTTTGGGAGCTACTGCAGGGATCTTTTTCTGCTGTCTCTATTAGTGTCTTCCCCTCTTTACATTAACAGTTTAAAAGCTTGTTTATCAAGTCTCCCTGACTAGGTCAATTTTTAATTGTGTGCAAGTAAAAGTGTGTCACTCACACTTATATAGTACAAAGGGGATTGTAGTATGATAGCAATCCCCCTCCCCAAGAGAAAGAAATATTTTGGGGAATATTAAAAAGGCAGATTATTATAATTCCCCAAAGAATCTTAAAGACAGACAAACAGGCCCAGTTTTTCTTAATAGCCCCAAGCAGAAACTAGGCAGAGGCCAGGACTTTAGAAATGCAGATTTGATAATCCTTTCAGAAAGATTGGAGCCAGGAAGCTTGGAGCTGATGGGATCAGAAAGACAAAGATCCTTAGAATCAACAACCCCTCACCCATCCAACACAAGACATAGTCATCAGCCACAGGCCTAGGGAAGCAGGATATTACCTTTATGACATAATAGGATTAACCCACCACCATCAGAATACCAAAATGACACGTTCAAAAGCTCAGGTCAAAATTCATGCCACAGGAACAACTCCAAACACAAAAGCCCAAGAAGGTATAAAAACCCACCACTCCCAGCAACATGTGGTCAGCTGCTCCTGAGCCACATGTCTTATGGTTCTGCTCGTCAATAAACTATAACCTTCTTTCTAAAGCAGTCTCCATTTTGTTTATTCCCAGCTTAGAATGGAACCTGATGAAGACTTTTTCTTTCCACAATTCATTACATGTTCTTTTTGCAGCATTTTTCTAATAAATACTTCCATTTTCATATATCACTGAAATTTAAGTCAGTATGACATGTTTGCAATAGTCATAAATATCTGTAGCTCGAGTGTAGGTTTGGCATATGTGGGAGTTTGTATATTACATACATATAATGGATGGATACAAATTGCTCAAAAGAAACCGAATTACAAAAAGAGGAGGGGGAGTTGCACTATATGAAAGAGAATACTACATACTGTATCTACAGAAATGCACATGATCAAAAATAAAAGCCCTCCAGAATCTATATGGGTCAATATAAAAGGGGAAAAAGTGGCATTGCCATAGGGGTATACTACAGGCCACCCAACCAATCAGAAGAAATAGATGAACTCTTTGCCAACCAGATAACAAATGTATGTAGGAAGCATACCACAGTAGTAATGGGAGACTTCAACTACCCAGATATCAGCTGGGAGAAAAACTCTGCAGCGAGTGAGAGATCAAACAGATTCCTAACCAACCTAGCCAATAACTTTGTCACCCAAAAGGTAGAGAAGGGAACTAAAAGTAATTGTTACTAATAGAGAAGAAGTGATAGAGGGAGTTGAAGTTGCCAGAACCTTGGAGGAAAGTGACCATGTCATACTGGAATTCAATATAATGCAAACACAAACAATAAAAAAATAATTCAACCAATGTCTTAAACTTCAAAAGAGCTGATTTTAAAAAACTCAGACAACCTAGGAAAGATTCCATGAATAAAAACCCTAAAGGGGAAAAAAACTCAAGAAGCATTTGAAACTTTGAAAAATCCTATCATAAAAGCCCAGTCCAGCACAATACACTAAAAAAGAAAAACAAGAAAGTCAAGAAGAAACAAGCATGCTGCACAAAGATCTCTAGACAAACTGAAAGACAAAAAGAACAAGTACAAAAAATGGAAAGAGGGACAGATTACTAAGGCCAATTATCAGCAGATAGCCAGAACATGGAAAGATGAAGTCAGGAAAGCAAAGGCTCAGAATGAACAAAGACTTGCAACAGAAATCAAGGATAATAAAAAAAAGTTTTTTTCAACTTATTAATAACAAGAAAAAAGTCAAGGAAACCATAGGTCCACTAAAGAGAGAAGATGGCAGAAATAACAAGCAGTAGGGAGAAAGCAGAGCTATTTAACTCATTCTTTGCATCAGTCTTCACACAAAAAGAAATTATAGTACAACATACCAAAAAATTGCAAAAGACAAACTAGAAACAAAAATTAAAATAAGCAAGAAAATTGTAAGAGAATACCTATCCGACCTTGATGTATATAAACCATGAGGACCTGACAGATTACATCCCAGAATTCTGAAGGAGCTGGCAGATGTTATCTTTCAAAACTCCTGGAGCATCAGAGAAGTATCTGAGGATTGGAAGGGGGCTGATGTGATTCCCATCTTCAAGAAAGGAAAAAAATACAGACCCAGGAAACTACAGACCAATCAGTCTAACATCAATACCTGGGAAGATCCTGGAAAAGATAATCAAAAAACAGATCTGCGAACAAAGTTATAACTGGTAGCCAGCATGGGTTTGTTAAAAACAGATCATGCTGACTTCCAGTTTGACATAGTGGCAGGACGGGTGCAGGAAGATGGGGGCCCATCTTCCATGTTCGATTTCACCCCACTGGAGACTATAAAAAGGTCGAAAGTTGCCCTGAAGAGGCGATGGAGAAGGTGGGGACCTTCCTTGATTATGGGAGGATGGTGGCCCTTCCATTTGATCTGAGGAAGCCCTCCAAATTGGCAGGGGAAAGACTGGCTACATTCATGTCAATCAGAAGCTGCTGACAACCTAAGAAAATAAGCATTAACCAGCAACGTTTGAGCAACATAGATGGAACTGGGTGAGACCCTATCCTCTTTTTATGACTTTTAGACTTTTTCCTGGGAAAAAACTGTGCAAAGCAAAGAATCCTCTCCAATGAGGGAGGGAAGGGGAATTTCCACCTCATTCCCCCAGGAAAAGAAAAGCGGTGAATTAATTGCTTGGGTGAAAATAGAGAAAATTACAAGATTAATTTGGAAGCAATACACATATATAACTTTGAAATTTGAGGACTAAAAGTGCTTTTGAGATATATATTTTTAAAGAGAGACTTAAAAAGCTTGTAATATAAGTTTGGATGTAAAAAGCTAGAAGACAGCATCAATGACATCTAATGGTGAACACAGCACTACAATTTATTATAAATAAATAAATAAATAAATTATGCCTAAAGGAAACTTGGCTGGAAGCCTAGACTCAGATAAGACTCTTGTTGTTTTCAGAAACTTTCACTTTTGAAGATTGCAGCTAGGAAAAGGGGAAAAAAACCCTCTTGGTCTGCTCTTCTGTGTGGCAGAGACAATAAACTATTTTGAAACTGGCCTGCCTGGACTATGAATATAAATACTAACTGACTTTTAGAACTGTGTCATGGAGCTATTTCATTATAGAAGAAACATGCATTATTGATTGAGATGATGGAATACTTTGAACTATAAAGCTTTGATTGATGAACAATTTTTAATTGCTCTTCTCTCTCTGGATAGAAAGGATGTGTTTTTCATTGGACAGAAAAATTTGAAAAATTTGAACTTTACTTATATTTGCTGAGGGGAGACTTAAGGACGGACTGATAGGCTGGCTGGATAATTAGGAGTTCAAATAACAATTGACTGAAACTTTTTAAATCCCTAAATAGAGTGGACTATAAAGACTACATACAAAAACAAAATAGATGTTCCATACCTGGCTTCAAATGGTAAAAAACCATCCCTAACACCTGTCCCCAAAGCCCCCAGCTTGACATACCAACAAGAAAATGTTGATGAACTTCAGAAAGAAATTCTTTCTATGTTAAACTCAATACAAGAGACAATTGTTTTAGCTCATAATGAGACTAAAAATAACACAAAGGAGATAAGAGAACAATTTTTTAATCTAAATTTTCAAACTCAGAAAATGATTACAAAGAAGGAACTAGCAACCCAGAAAATAGAAGGAAAATCAGAGGAAGCAGATCTAAAGATGGAGAATCTAAAGAAAGGAACTAACAGACAGACTTAGAGGATAAGAAGGAAGAATGGATTGAATGGAAGATAGAGCTGTTAGGAGAATTGTGGGAAAATGGAGAAGGAGGGAGGGTGTTTAATGAATATCAATGGGCTGAGCGTCCTTCCAAAAATACTTTAATCAAATTGTCTTTCTTATTCCAAACAATATACACAAAAATAGAGGAAGAATTACTTGATGATTCAAATGCATTGACTTGGAAAGTTAGTTGGCAAAGGAAGAAAACTAGAGTAAGACTGAAGAAAATAGAGGTTTTGACCCATTAGATGGGATATTATACTATTAATCAGATGTTTGAACATGGCTGAGAATAGATAATTGTTAGAAATAGAAGTATTATTATAACTAGAAAGATAGGATTTATAACTAATATATTATATTTTGGTATGAAAAAGGAAATATGAAAATGCTAAGAGGGTTTGAATAAGGGAAGCTTTTGGTTACCCAAATATAACATTATGAGAAATTATAAGTGATAGAGACATTTTGAACACTGATGGGAAATTAAAATTATAAAAAAGCGGGAAAAACAGGATAATAATTTTACAAATTGATATTAAGTGCAAATGCAATTAAGATATATTTTGGTTAGAAAAGGTATTTTAAACCAACATTATTGATATTACTAGAGAAATGTAACAAGGATGTTGATATTCAATGTTATATGTATTAACAACAATAAGAATTATATTTGCCTAACGTGGGAAAATGTGTACTACCAGAATAACAGAGGAAGCATTTGGTTGATACACCTTGGTATTTTGACTGCTATACTGTTATAATCGCTTTTGGCTTGCAGCCCCCCAAACTAGGGGCGTTAAGCAGGCTCAAGTCGCTACTGCAATACATTGCAAATTCGAATTTCTTTTTTCTTTTTTTTGTTGACAAAAAGTTAAAGAGTTAAATGGGAGACTAGGAATGGCCATCCTAGTCTCCCATTTAACTCTTTAAGTCTTTGTCAACAAAAAAAAAAGAAAAAGAAATTTGAATATATATATTTAGCTACACAAGTAAAAACATGACTCTTGGGTGTATCCATATTTTAAAAACAATAAATAGTTGATCACCAAGAGGATAAAACATATAAAATTTAAAAATTTTAAAATTTATTTACTAAACCACCAAGCTTTCGTCAAGAGCTCTTGACATCATCAGGGTATGCAAGCCATTGTTGGGAGTCGCCTATATGCAGCCGCTGATCATCTGCATCCGGCTCCTAGCATGCGTCATAGGTCCCAGCTGAGCGTGCTGTAGTAGGAAAGAGTTACTACAGCGCGCTCAGCTGGGACCTATGACGCGTGCTAGGAGCCGGATGCAGATGATCAGCGGCTGCATATAGGCGACTCCCAACAATGGCTTGCATACCCTGATGATGTCAAGAGCTCTTGACGAAAGCTTGGTGGTTTAGTAAATAAATTTTAAAATTTTAAAATTTTATATGTTTTATCCTCTTGGTGATCAACTATTCATTGTTTTTAAAATATGAATATATATATATATATATATATATGTGTGTGTGTGTGTGTGTGTGTGTGTGTGTGTGTGTGTTTTCTGAGGTTTTCGCGGGTGTTTGTATGTAGGTCTTTGGTTATTTGGGTTTTCTCCCAAGTAAAATTGGAAGTGTCTTCGCGACGTTTCGACGAAGTCCCATTCGTCATCTTCAGGCTAGTGTTTTCAGCTTCGTGCTTCTAGGAGTAATGTGTGATCGCAGATGTTTCTTCCTTTTAACTGCCAGTGGGGTTTGAACTGATTGGGTGGGAGCTTGACTGTGTTCTGATTGGGTGGAGGTGTGTTCTGATTGGTTAAGGGGCTTGGCTGTGCTCTGATTGGATGGGGGGTTGGCTGTGCTCTGATTGGATGGGGGAGTGTTCTGTTTGGGAGGGGGTTTTGTTGTGCTCGGGTTAGTCTGAGTTGCAGGGGAATTTGAGATGGTGAGCTGCGTTGCTGTTGTTTTGAGGCAGAGACGGAGAGAGGGATGGAAAAATACTATAAACAAATATTTTAATTAACAGGAGTGATGTTTAGCAAGCATTAACTAATATTATAAACTGGCTGTGTGTGATGACCTGTGTGCACAAATAAACCTGTCTTCTCCAACCCTTCGTGGTCTTGTCTTCTGATGTAAGTATCGTGGTTTTTTCCACAACAACTGGCGACCACGGCAGGACGACAAGGAGTCTTGGGGCTCTCTGGAGGGCACACCCCGGTGCCAGGGGCCTGTAGAGGGACTTCCCTATGGCACAGGGCTCCAGCATCGGCAGTCAGCCACTCCAAGAACCACAGGTGAAGGGAAAGGAGACCAGGCATTTTTCCAGCCGGCTAGAGGACAAAGGATTCACCTGCAGGCAAGTATTGAATGGGAAAACAATCCATCCCTGTAAGCAGGGACGGGGGAGAGGACTGGTCACCCTCTCTTTGGAATAAGGTGGGAGGACTGTTGTGAGTGCTTGATGTGATGTGAAAGGCTACTGAGTTTCCCACAGGTGGCCGTGAGAGTCCGGCACCCTGGGCCAGTAGAGAGTGAGTGGCATTCGAATTTCCCACCGGAGGCCATGATCTTCCGGGTTCCTGGGTCTAACGTGAACAAGTGGAACCCCCAGTGTTATCCCGAGTGGAAGGACCCCTTACCTTCCTCTCATCCCCTTTCCTTTATTGTCTTGTCTGGTGCCCTGGAAGGCTTATGGTGGATGGTGGAAGTGTGCCCCTCACTCCATTAGGGTGTATGTTAAAGCATTTTAGTTCTGCTTATGGGACCCAGGACTATGGTATTAAGTGGAGCAGGCATAAGTTGAGGGTTTTCTGTGAAATAGACTGGCCAAGCTTTAACGTAGGCTGGCCTGACACAAGGACATTACATCTCTCTATCACTTTAAAAGTACATCTAGTACAGCTAGTGTTCCACCCCACGTTAGGACACACAGATCAAGCCCCCTATATTGATGTGTGGCTCGGCTTGCTGCAAAGACCTCCACCATAGATTCAGAAATGCAAAACAGAACAGTGCAGACTCCTAGTATCATGTGCCATGCCACCCCAGAAGACTAAGAGATCCATCCAAGTTCTACCTAGTCGCCCAGAAGAACTGCCACATCTGCCGTCGTATGTAGCCCTGCATGAGTTGGGGGGTATTTCTTTAACACCAGCTTCCTCATTGGCTCAAGGATCCATGTGGCATTTGGACCAGCTGTCCCCTTTGTTAAAAAGCTTTGAGGATAGAAAAAGCCGGGGACTAGCCATAATTCAACAAGACAGGTGGATCAATTAGTTGTCAATAAGGATGATCCAGCAGAAATAGCCACAGCCCCTCTATTCCAACATGTGCCTTTTACTACATCAGACCTTCTTAATTGGAAACTTCATTATGGCCCCTTTAGCGAGAAACCACAGGAAGCGGTAGATTTGGTGAAAACCATTGTGGACACCCACAACCCTGCCTGGATAGATATGCAGCAGCTCATGGGGACTTTGTTTAATCCTGAGGAAAGAGAAAAGATTTGGATGGCAGTGACAAAAATTGTGAAGCCCTCCCAACCATTGACTCATACTCTTGAAGAACATGTTGAGCATGAATTCCCTTCCAAAGATCCCTTATGGAATCCTTATCATGACCTCCGGATCTGCAGGCTTATCAACAGTTAGTGGTGCAGGCAGTTCGTGCAGCAGGAAAACATGGTTTAACATGTCTAAACCATCCTTCGTGGTACAAGAAGCCACAGAGAGTCAGGAAGTATTTTATGCTCAATTGCTTGAAGCCTATCAAATGTATACACCCATTGATCCAACAGAGCCTGAAAATGCACAAATGCTTGCCATGGCTTTTATCTCACAAAGTGCCCCTGATATCCGTAGAAAGTTACAAAGATTGGAGAGAGCCCTGGGAAAGCCCATGAGTGAACTAATGGAAGTGGCCAGGAAGACTTTTGTTAATAGGGAAAAAGAGGATGAAAGAAAGAAGGACCAGAAGATGCAAAGGAAGGCTGAATTGCTGGCTGTTGTTATGATGGGGGTGCCAAGAGGAGGTGGCAGAAGTACGGGAAATGGAATGACGTTAGGATGAAACCAGTGTGCCATATGTAAGAAGGATCCTGTGACCTTCCCACTTACAGGTCTTTCTCTTTTCCTACTTCTTGTTCCTCCCCCCTCTCCGTCCAAACGCTTCTCGATGTCTCCACCGGGTCCCTCTTCGGTCCCTCCCTCTCCTTCTTCTCCTCCTAAAAGTTCTGGAGGGGAGATAGGCCTGGCCGAAGTGGAGGATTGGGACTGAGACCGACCGGGTTCAGCCTGCCTCCCAGAACCTGTGGTCAGTTTAACAGTAGGAGGCAAACCTATTCCCTTCCTTGTGGATACTGGAGCTACCCGATCAGTCCTAACTCAACCCCTAAGCCAAGCTTTCCCCCACTCTATCAATATACAAGGAGCGACAGGAAGAATCCTACAGCGTCCATTTTTAGAACCCTTAAGTTGCACTGTGGGAGGAAGAACCATAACTCACCAGTTTGTATATATGCCAGACTGTCCCATCCCTTTATTAGGAAGGGATCTGCTATGTAAGCTAAGGGCGCAGATCTCCTTTGAAGAGGATGGCACCATGGCTATGAAATATGGAAAAGTACTAATGGAAGTACCTCATGAAGAGGAATGGAGAATGGTGATGCTGGCACGAACAATAGAGAAGAATGCCGGATGGAAGGAATTTGATGTACCGTACCTGTGGGCAGAGGACAACCCCCCTGGTTTTACAAGGCATCCCGGGAAAAAGCCCAACTGGTAGCAATAAAAGTTAGATACTTGGGATTTGACATAGAGGAAGGAAAGAGAACTCTCGGACATGAAAGGAAAGGAGCCATCTGCCAGCTGCCTGTACCGAAGAATAGCAAAGAGTTAAGAGGATTTTTGGGTGCTGCTGGCTTCTGCCGAATATGGATCCCTAACTTTAGTTTAATAGCAAAACTCCTGTATGAGGCCACAAAGGGAGGAGATAAAGAACCATTGCGATGGGAACAGCAAGAAAATAACAGCTTCACCGCTCTCAAGGAGGCTCTAATGTGCACCCCTAGTTTAAGGCTGCCAGACTATTCCCAGGAAGACCTAAAGCAAATTAAGGCACTTGAAGCACGCAAAGAAGATGGCTGGTGGATCCTGCCAGACCAGCGAGTCTTTATCCCAGGATATATGGCATGGGATACAGTACAACAGGCCCATAGGCAACTGCACCTAGGGAAGACGGCGTTAGCAAATGCCCTGAAATGGGAGGTCTATATTGATAAAATACACAGCATTGCAGCAAATGTTTGTGCTAGGTGTGAGATTTATGCAGCCAACAACTCAAGGCAAGGACCCCAACTGCCTCAAGGACACCAACCCAGGGGAACTTACCCCTTTGATTCTCTGATGATTGACTTTACTGACATGCCACGTTCAGGTCCCTATAGAGCAATGCTAGTCATAGTATGTACATACATTGGATGGCCAGAGTGCATCCCAACAAGAACAAAGAAAGCAACAGAGGTCACAAAAGCCTTGCTTCACATTATTATTCCCCGGTATGGGTTGCCATCTAGAATTTCTTCAAACAATGGTCCTGAATTTATCCATAGCAACTATGTTAGGAATAACATGGAAACTTCACTGTAGTTTCCATGCTCAATCGGGGGTAGAGGTGGAAGGAATGGATAGAACCATTAAGGAAAAATTGGCAAAAATAGGTCAGGAAACCTAGCTTAAGGGGCCAGACGCTTTAAACCTGGCTCTTGTTGCAGTATGGTATGCCTCACAAAGAGGATTGCTTGTGTCACCATTTGAATTATTATATGGCAGATTCCCTAACTTACTCAGGCCGAATGTCCAGAACACTGGACCAGTGGCAGATACTGTCAAATTGAAACAACTGCAAGCCCTCAATACAGTAGTACAGAGGCTGCAACAATATGTCTTGACCCAAAGGCCCCATGTCTTGGTTACACATACACATGATATACATCCAGGACAAGAGCTTTGGGTAAAGGACTGGAAAAGGGAAGTTTTTAAGCCCCAAGTGGAAAGGGCTGTATACTGTTGTTATTTGTTCTCCCCTTGCTATTAAGGTGGCAGAGATCAAATTGTGGATCCATTGGTCCTGAGTTAAATTGGCTGCTCCTGCCCAGTGGAAAGTGAAGAGTGACCTAACACACCCTCTTAAGCTAACTCTAGGCAAAGGAAGGAGCCTCTCTCCTTCTGGTGACACTCCGGAAGCTGTCCCCCTGTGAACGGGAGAGGTGAAGACAACCCCTGCAGGTGTTACTCTGGAAGCTAACACCCAGCGCATGGGCAACAAAAACTCCTGCCCTGGAAGCTGCGATCGCGCAGCTAGCATTAGGTTTCTCTAAGTATGGAACCCAGCCAAAGGATGAGAGAAACTGCCTGTATTAGAATGGGCCTCATACCACCTAGTTGGGTGGTAGTGGTGCTGTTGCTGATTAGTATTGTCATTAATTCCCTGTACCTGTATAGAATAATTATTGGTAAGGACAGTGTTGGGAATGTACCAGATGAGTGGCAAAATGATCAATTGAATTATTACACTGCAGGCAATCCTGGATTTAGCTGGTAAAAGAGTGGACAAAGCTTTGAATATATTATCTAAATCAACAGATCAGCTCAGGATTGCTGTATATCAAAATAGGTTGGCTTTAGGTTACATATTAGCTAAGGAGGGAGGTGTGTGTGTGGAATGTTTAACCTTTCCAATTGCTGTCTACAAATTGATGAGACTGGGAAGGTTATTAAACAATTAACTACTGAAATGAGACAACTAACCCATAACGCTGACCAAGAATGGAAAGGTTTTGACTTTGCCCAAACGTTTAGCTCTTGGTTTCCAAAACATCCTGGCTTACAAGCTATTGTGGCCCTATTGGCTTAATAGCAGCTGGATGTGTAATTTTACCATGTATTCTGCCAATCTTTGTACGTGCAATTTCTAATAGCCTTTCTATGCTTGTGGAAAAAAGGGCCATAGCCCATGTTATGGCCTTATGGTATGAGGGAGAATATGTAAGAATGAGTGCACCACATGAAGACCCTCCAATATATGAAACTCCCCAGTAATCCTGAGATTTATGTGAAGTTTCAAAGGGAGGAATGAGGCAGAGACGGAGAGAGGGATGGAAAAATACTATAAACAAATATTTTAATTAACAGGAGTGATGTTTAGCAAGCATTAACTAATATTATAAACTGGCTGTGTGTGATGACCTGTGTGCAATTATATGAGAAACCTTTACAAGAAATATTAACTGAAGGTCTCATATGGTGTAAGATATTACCCATGTAGAGCAATGTGGTTTTCTGTCAATTGTATCAACTTCCTTTTTTCCTATGTGTGAGGTCTCAAGACATGAACTTCCCTCTTTTAGTGTGTTAAAGGTAGATAAGAAGTCATCCATTGGGTTAGGCGTGGGTGGCAAGCTGTATAAGAATGACACGCTGGAAATAGCCCAGTGTTCAGAATCTGTCATGCTAATGCTCTGAACCATTGTGCACAAATAAACCTGTCTTCT
>NW_015386403.1:2596618-2608048 GCF_001527695.2 Protobothrops mucrosquamatus | reverse complement strand
GATTTTAGTGGGGGTTTCTTTTTGGATTAGGTTGGTAATCTTATTTCTTTGGAATCCGTTGGATGTTAGTACGTTAGTGAGAGTGTGTAGTTCGGTTTTTAGGTGTTGTTCATCAGCTAAGCGTTTTGTTCTGGAGATGAGTGTCTTGGCTACGGAGTTGATCTGTGCTGGGTGGTGGTGTGAGAGTGCGTGCAGATAGAGGTTTGTGTTTTCTTCTGGTAGATGGTGTTTATATATATGTTTTCCGAGGTTTTCACTGGTGTTTGTATGTAGGTCTTTGGTTATTCGGGTTTTCTCCCGCGTAAAATTGGAAGTGCGTTGGCGACGTTTCGATGAAGTCCCATTCGTCATCTTCAGGCTAGTGTTTTCAGCTTCATGCTTCTATATATAAACAGATCATGCCAAACCAATCTTATTTCATTCTTTGATAAAATGACCAAATTAGCAGACCAGTGAAACACTGTGGACATAGTATACTTAGATTTCAGTAAGGCATTTGACAAAGTAGACCACAATCTACTCCTTGGTAAGCTAGAAAAAGGTGGAATAGACAACATCACCACCAGATGGATTTGTAGCTGGCTGACAAACTGTATTCAATGAGTAGTCCTCAGTAGTACTACATCCACATGGAGAGAAGTAAGCAGTGGCTCCATCCTAGGCCCAGTCCTCTTTAATATCTTCATCAATGACTTAGATGAGAGAAATCATCAAATTTGCAGATGACACTAAACTGACAGGAATAGCCAACACCCCAGAAGACTTCAGGATTCAAAAAGATCTTGACAAATTGAAACAATAGGCCCTATCCAACAAAAGTGAGTTTTAATTTAGAGAAAAGCAAAGTTTTACATTTAGGCAGGAAAAATTAAAGATATAAGTACAGATTAGTTGAGACCTGGCTCAAAAACAGTAACTGTGAGAGGGACCTTGGAGTCCTAGTGGACAATCACTTGACTATGAGCCAGCAATGTGCAGCAGCAGCCAGAAAAGCTAATACAATCCTGGGTTGCATAAACAGAGGTATAGAATCAAGATCACATGAAGTATTAGTACCGCTTTATAAAACCCTAGTGAGACCACAACTAGAATACTGTAACGACCATACTACAAAAAAAGATGTTGAGTTATTGGAAAATGTTCAGAGAAGATCAACTAAGATGGTCCAAGGCCTGGAGACTAAAACATATGAAGAGCAGCTGCAGGACTTGGGTTTGGCTAGTCTAAAGAAAAGAAGAAATAGGGGTGACATGATAGCAGTATTCCAGTATTTGAGAGGCTGCCACAAAGAAGAGGGGGTCAAATTATTCTCTAAAGCACCAAAGGGCAGGACAAAAAACAGTGGTTGGAAACTGGTCAAAGAGAGAAGCAACCTGGAATTAAGGAGAAACTTCCTAACAGTGAGGACAATTAACCAATGGAACAGAAATTGTGGGCACGCCATCACTGGAGGTTTTTAAGAAGAAACTGGACAGTCACTTGTCTGATATGGTATAGGTCAGTGGTGGCAAACCTATGGCATGGGTGCCAGAGGCGGCACGCAGAGCCCTCTCTGTGGGCACGCGCGCCGTTGCCCCAGTCCTAGGCCTTCAGCTGGGTTTTATAAAACCTTTTCACTTTAGGCCTCCGCCACTATGTACAAAAAAAATCAATCAGTCAATTTCAACTTCTCACGGGAAAAAAAAAGATCATGCAAAGTTGGAATTGACTGATTGAATGTTTTAGTCCCACCCAGTCTGCTGTTACCACTGCAGCTACACCCACCCAATGGGCTACACCCACCTGGCACTCGACGATGCATAAGTAGGTTTTGGATTGCAGTTTGGGCACTCGGTCTCTAAAAGGTTTGCCATCACTGGTATAGGTTCTCCTACTTGAACAGGGGGCTGGACTAGAAGACCTCCAAGGTCCCTTCCAGCTCTGTTCTGTTCTGTTCAATTTTTTTTCCTGAACTATAACCGATATATTAGGAAATCTGCTATTTAAAACATACGAATGTTGTATCCTGTAATGTCCACAGTCCTTATTTACTGATTTACTCAAGTGACAAAACTGAAAACAAATAAGAATTTGAACACTTAGAAAAAATACAGACTTCCTTAATTCACTCCAACTTGTTATAATGAAGGAAACTGGATTTACCACTGGCTGCTGCCTCTTCTACTCAGGATAGGCAGATGCCATTTAACAGCACTTCTTTCACAGACCAATGGGTATTTACAATAGCTTGAAATTTTTGAAAGGAGCAATGAGCTACTTCATATTTCCTATGAATCCTGTTAAAAAAAGTAAATTTGACATATCTGAGCACACCTGATATATGGTAATTCACAAGGAAAAAAGAAATCTTTTTATAGCTTTGATAATGTTTGTCATTCTAATTTAGCAATTTCCAGTAATGCCTTTGAATTAACTACACCTGCAATTGGACTGTTTATCATCATGATAGTAAAAGAGAAAATATGTAAATGAACTCAAGTAACAAAAAATTGTTTGTTTTAGAAGCTAATTCCATACTGATGTCCTAGGAAAATTAAAAAAAAGAATACTATTAGAAATGACAGTTCCATGCCAAAGTGGAAACTTCCATTTATTAAATTGCAAATTGCTTCATACACTATTTAAATTAAATCTACTAATTCATCACTGAAAAACAGTGAAGATTTGTATATGTCTTTATGATTATGTATTCATGCACATTTCTCAACATGATTTACTTTTTGAATATATTTTATAATAAAAGAAATTTATGTTATGGAAATTTATTATTTATTTTTCTTAAATATCTATATCTCAATCAGTACTATGAGTCATTGCTTAATTAATTCTTAATTAGTTCAACCTTTTGACCATTGAAATTCATCAGGATGTCCTACTGTGTGGTAGCAATGAACATATTATTGCTAAGATTTATAAATTGTCATTGAAATTGAACTTGGAGAATGAATATGTAAAGCATTATATGATTCAGTGGGCAAAGAACATTGAATATAATTTAATGCTTCAACAATGGGAGATTATGTTGACAAAATTAAATTATAATTTAAAAGAAAACTTTTATAAGATGATGTACTGTTGGTATCTAACACCAGGCAATTGCCAAGAATGTATAAAGGCATTTCAAATGAATGTTGGAAATGTAAATATAAAGGAGGAACATTTTATCATTTATAGTGGACATGTGACAAAGCAAAGAAATATTGGAGCAGGATTCACATTTTAATACAGAAGATTCTTAAAGTGAATATAAAGATAAAACCAGAAACTTTTCTTTTAGGTTTAATGGATAAAGAACTAGAAAAAAATGGAACTTTGATGTTATATATGTTGATGGCAGCAAAAATACTTTGTGCACAAAAATGAAAGGATACTTCGATTCTCACATTGGATGAATGGCTGCAAAAGTTGATTAAATTGACTGCTTTGATTAAAGAAAAAAAACCAATTAATTTTGTTTCTACTTGGAAATTGCTTTTGGACTTAGTGCTTGGGGTAGAAAAAAAATGAAACTTTGATTTAGAGTTTTGCTGATTAGATAGGTTTGTTGTTATAGAAATGGCTAATATATATCATCATATACAAGTAAAAATTTGAGGTTTTATGTTATTAGTTTATTCTACTAACTAAACCAAATTGAGTTAGAAGTCAACACTTTTATTTTTATTTCCCCCCTTTACCTTACACTTTTTCTTTTCCCCCTTTTCTCCTTTATTTTCCCATCATTTTCATTTTTCTTTGTATTTCTGTATTTTATGTTTTGATAAACTAATAAAAATATTTGAACCAATAGAAATTCATCAGGATGTTCTCTCTGATATTGTTTCTATAATTCCCTTTGATTGTATTAATCTACTGATTTTTCTCTTACCTGTAAGTGAAAAAGATGCACTAAGGCAGGGGTGTCAAACTCAATTTCATTGAGGGCCGCATCAGCATTGCGGTTGCCCTCAGGGGGCCAGGTAGGTGTGGCCACGGTGGGTGCAGCCTACTGGGTGGGTGTGGATGGAGTGAGTGTGGCCTACTGGGTGGGCGTGGCCAGCTCTACATCGTTCGTGTCAAGGGTGCCTGTGGGGGCCTGGGCAGGAGTGGGACAGATCTGAGGGTCTCTGGCAGAAGGGGGTGGGACCAGGCAAGTGCCAAGGCATGGTCCACTGGAGGAGCCTCACTGTTCCTCTCAGGCCATGTGGGGGGAGGGGCTTATGGAGCTAAGACTGAATGCATTACAGCATAGATGGCCACCACAAAATTGTACATTGGCTCCCAGCTGGCCTGGGCCAGGGCCAAGGCAGAGGGGGCCGTTCCCTCACTGTTTCCAGGATAGCTTCACGGGCCACATGAAACCACTTCGCGGGCCGCATCCGGCCCCGGGCCTTGTGTTTGACATGTCTGCACTAAGGTAAAAATTGTACTACACTTTATTCAATTCCAGAATTTAAAGTATTGTTACCTTTTACCCTATCTGTAAAAGCTGCAAATGTCCTTAATGATATCGGCATAAGTGTGGCAACAATTGCATCACATATTAACCATTAGTCTATTCCTCCTTTCTCATTGTTTAATTTAAACTTGGTTAATTAGAATAAACTGCTAATCTGACTATGGCATATACTTTTGAAACAGATGTATAAACTAAAAACATTTCTTGGCCTTTGTTGAAAAAAAAACCCAGTCCTAATCTAAATGAATAAATTATTTTTGTGGAACTGTGCTTATTCAAAGGAAATTCTGTTGTGTTCAGTACGGCTTCTTGCTTAGTTAAGATATTTAGACATGTAATCATACCTCCCTCCCAATCCTGCAAAATCATGTAACACAATATTCTGCTTAGGCAAAATGAAGCCAAACTGAAAATTAACATTCTGATTGAGTTAACCTAAATGATTAAGTTAAATTAACTAAAGACCCATTGAAATATATTAAAAAAAAATTAGTTGCTTTATATAAAACAATAGCAACTAATTTTTTTTACTATATTTTTTACTATACTATATTTTACTACATTCTACTAAAGTCACAAGTGTTGAAGGAAAAGTCTTCATCCAAGTTCATCCAAGCCAGGGATAAATAAACAACATGGCGACTGCTTTAGAAAGAGGGTTGCAGTTTATTGAAGAGCCAGACAGCAAGATGGTTCTGGCAAGAAAAAGGAGAGAAAAAAGGGCTGAGCACATGTGGGTAATAGGTTTTTATACTCCTCTCGAGCCTTTTGTTTGACGTAGTTTCCTGTTCCTGTTTCAGGCTTTGTATTTCCTGTGTCACGTATTCTGATCTGAGTCTGGGTGTGCCTTTCTGGTATTCTTGGTGGTGGTGGGTTAATCCTATTATATAGCCTGCTTCCCTGGTGCTGGGGTTAATGACTCTTAGAGTTTGGGTGGGGGTATGCAGATTTTAGGTGTCTTTGTCTTCTCCTAGCTTCTAGCTCCAACTTTCCTGATGGTTTACATCTGCATTTGTATAGAGCTGGTTTCTACTTGGGACAGAGACTTGCAGGCAGGGTTGGTTTCTGCTTTTAAAATCCTTTTGAGGAAATATATTTTTCTGCCCTTTTAATATTTCCTTCTCTGGGGGCTGACTTCCCACACAAGCAAACAAGCAGCAACATTCAATCCCTGCTATAATTAACAGAAATCTTTTTCCATTCTAATTACAGATGAATCTTTCAGCTGTTTACTTTTAAATTGGTTTAAAATCTGAATATACAGAGACTACTGACACCAGCCTTGAACATTTCAAACTTGTTTTAGACTGTTATACACAGTGTTATTATTAACAGAGGCATTATTTGCTGCTTTTCCGTTAGTTGATAAAGGAATATTGTGCAAGGTTTAAAAACTGGGTCCTTAATATTTTTAAAAAGAGAAAGGAATCTTAAACCAAATAAAAATAGTATGGTAATTTTATATGTGGCAAAGAATATAGCAATACAGGACTACAGCTAATAAGATAGGATTCTTTTGAAGTTTGGGTGTTTAATAGCATACGGTTTTTTCTCTTTTGCAATAATGGGATGAGAATGGAAAAAGATAATAAAAAAACAGATCTGCGAACATCTAGAAACAAAAAAGGTTATAACTAGAAGCCAGCATGGGTTTGTCAAAAACAGATCATGCCGAACCAATCTTATTTCATTCTTTGACCGAGTAATTAAATTAGTAGATCAGCGAAATGCTGTGGACATAGTATACTTAGTCTTCACCAAGGCATTTGACAATCTATTTCTTGGAAAACTAAAAAAAGTGGGATAGACAGCATCACCATCAGATGGCTTTTTAATTGGCTGACAAACCGTACTCAACGAGTAATCCTTAATCCCTCTACATGGAGGGAAGTAAGCAGTGGGATACCACAAGATTCTGTCCTTGGCCCAGTATTCCTCAACATTTTAATAAATGAGTTAGATGAGGGAATAGAAGGGGAACTTATCAAATTTGTAGATGATATACTGTAAGCTGGCAGGAATAGCCAAAGCACTAGATGATAAGCTCAAGATCCAGATGGATCTTCACAGACTTGAACACTGGGCCCTATCTAACAAAATTAAATTCAATGTAGAGAAAAGTAAAGTCTTATAGTTAGGCAGGAACAACAAATACACATATAGATTGGGTGAAGCCAACTTAATAGCAGTAACTGTGAGAGGGATCTTGGAGTCTTAGTTGACAATCAATTAAATATGAGCCAATACTGTGTGGCAGCCAAAAAAGCCAATGCAATCCTAAGTTGCATTAAGAGAGGGATTCAATCAAGATCACGTAAGATATTAATACCACTCTATAAAGCCTTAGTAAGACCACACGTAGAATACTGCAACCAATTTTGGTCTCCACACTATAACAAAAGATGTTGAGACTCTATAAAAAGTGCAGAGAAGAGCAACAAAGATGATTAGGAGACTGCAGGCTAAAACATATGAAGAACAACTACAGGAATTGGGCAAGGCTAGTCTAGTGAAGAGAAGGACTAGGGGAGACATGATAGCAGTGTCCCAATATTTGAGGGGCTGTCACAGAGAGGAGGGGATCAGCCTGTTTTCCAAAGCACTTGAAGGCCAGACAAGGAATAATGGATGGAAGCTGATCAAGGAGAGATTCAACCTAGAAATAAAGAGAAATTATCTGACAATGAGAACAATCAACCAGTGGAACAGATGATGGGGGAGTTTCATCACTGGAAGCTTTCAAGAAGAGAGTGGACTGCCATCTGTCAGAAATGGTGTAGGGTCTCCTGCTAGGGCAGTGGTTGGACCTACAAGGTCCCTTCCTTCTGATTCTGATTCAGAATAAATTATGTGTTAGTAGTTGAATTTCATAGAACGATTTGTTAGCCCTGGCCTGTATTGCTTATGAAATTCATCTTAAATTTGCATTTGTTACAAATTTGTCCAATTTTGGGCTCATTGACAATTAGTTAATTATACTCTTCTTCCATTTATTTGTTCCTAGCCTTATGTTACCAGTTGCTTACAGTTTGGAAATGAGGATAACTAATGTTTACATCTATGAAAGAACTGACTTTGTTTGTAGTTTGCTTCAGAAGGATATAAGCAGAAGGGTATAAACAAAATTCTGATAAGTTGCATGCTGTAACTTGAAAATGGGGATAACTAGGCAATAAATTTTATAAGACAGATACCTGAGTAGAATTTTTCTGCCCCAAGATGATAGAATAATTGACTGGCAGTAGAAAATAATTTCTGGTAGGAATTTAGTTGGTCAATTTGAGCAACTAAATCAGGGGTGTCAAACTCGCAACATCACATGATGTGTCAGGACATATCACAACTTTTTTTCCATTGCCGGCAATGGGGTGGGTGCAGTTTTGCCACGACGCATCCAGCCCGCGGGCCGGCAGTTTGACACCCTGAACTAAATTAATCATTTTATTGTTTCCTATCTTGGCATGTAAACCTTTCAGAATCAATTGTAATGCAAATTGTACAGCTTCCATGTACAGTTTAGGGGATGTCAGTGTCGGTGTTCTTCTGACAACACTGACGCTGACATTCCATAAACTTTTCTGAAGATGTTACCTACCCTAATAATGAAACATTCATAAATCAACCCAGAAGCTCAGAGAATGAACCTTCACCCTCATCCTATACTTGAGCTTCAGTTATTCTTGACTATTGTAAAACTACAAATGTATTTTTCAAAGTTCCAAGAGATATACAGTTAATTCTACAGAGAGGGTGTTTCTCTCTCTCTCTCTCTCTCTCTCTCTCTCTCTCTCTCTCTCTCTCTCTCTCTCTGTGTGTGTGTGTGTGTAAAACACATTGCTTACTTGACCCTAGCAGAAACAGTCAGAGGAGCTGCTGCCTCTTTCTCAACTAAAAACACCTTAATTAATGAGTTATCTAAATGCACTTGCTCCTTCATTTATTTTGCTCGGCCTGAACTCACCATTTATATATGAGAAGGGAATTTTAGGCCAAGTAAATTTACTTATTATGCTTATATATAATCCCCAAAGGAAGGCCAAATTTTCTGAATTAAACTTAAACTTCAGCAATTGCAATGCTGAGACGAGCCTGTTAAGTTCTCCAAGGTCTCTGCACCAAATCACTGGGTGTGTAGAAAGATCATTTATCTCAGAGGATCCAAAATACAAACAGAGAATAAATCACAATATTTGCCAGTCATGGAATCCAATATTAAAAAAAATGATTTTAGGAATAATATAATATATGGGATTTAATATCCCATATAACAACATGTGCGCTAACCATAAGATTTGGTTGAGATTTGGTTGAGGATCAATATGGCAAATATAAAATTCCTAGCTTTGAATTGTTCTGAATTTGTGGTTGCTCAATTTGACTCAAGACCAAAGGCTGGACAGATATGTGGAAGTCCACAGATATGTGGACTTATTTTCTTCAAAAAAAGTAATATAAAATTTTTATATAATTAGAGGCAATGTTTTTTTTTCCAAAACATACCTAGGTATTTTTAAGGAAAAGTACCCTTAGCTTTTATTTTTGACAAAATTGGCACTTTGTAGTTATGAACCATTTCTAACCAATACAGAAATCAGTAGCAAGAAGTGAAGTGTCATGATATAAATTGTACCCCTTCTGTACTTGCCTGTGACATTTTGATACAAGTAAAGAAAGGTCAGAGCATGTGTCCCGATATCATAATATATATTTTATCTTCTTGCCACCATTGTGATAAAAAACAGGAATCTATGCTAAGCAAGAAAGCTGACAGTCATTTCTAAGAGTCATTATAGAGAATTCCAGAATAGAAGATTTCACTAAATAGCAACTGGTTTTTTTTATATCTATTGTGCTTATAAATCCATTGTAAGTATCCCATTGTAGAATCCAGTTTGTCCAAATAATGCCACTTTATTTACAACTGTATCACCTTTCTTGGAAAAAAAATATCTGCAATGGATGCCCAAATACAAACTGATTTCTTAGATTAGTCATCTTATTCTATGTGTCCTTTTGAATGATCATTGTACTATTGTAAAGGATCACTTCAAGAAGAAAAAATGTTTTGACTGGTTTTAACTTCACTTCTTGAAATGGGAAGCTGTAGCAAATGAGCTAGGAAAGCTGGCTCAGAAATAGTTAATAGTTAATACTGAAAGATGAGAAAAATAAATGGAATCAATTGGAAAATTAGGTAGGAGTCTATGGTATTGTTGCCAGCTACCAGCCATTAATTTAACACAGCAGTGCTGAAAATAGCATGTTAAGTAGCATTAGGGGGCTCCCTGTGCTGAGAGGCTGAGAGTGATTATGCAAGCATGACATCCTGCTTTTTAAAATGCATTTTGGGATTTAATTCCCCTGTTTAAAAACCCTGACATTCTTTATTAACATGTATTATTATTATTGTTCTGTCTTAATTTAAAAACAGTTTTTCTAAATAAAGATCAGATTGGATCTGCTTTGTTGCCTGACTTCACATCACCTTGTTCTTCAGTAGCATTTCAAATGAGCTTGTAAACTGTAATGAGTGAGGTTTTATAAATTGGTGAAATGATGTGGAACATGCAATTACAACATTTTTGCTCCAAGAGGCTGTTTTACCCAGAGACAAACTCAAGTTTGACTCATTTCTTGTGCTTCAAATTGTGGCTGACATGGACTACATTGATTTTGGTGCTTAAAAAAAAGAGTTGTAGTGAACAGGTTAAATTTCAGTTCCATGTAGAAATTAAGCCAGCTTGTATGCATATTTCTTAACATATTTTTAGCATATTTCTTACTCTTTAGAAAGAGTACAGAGAAGAAGAACAAAGATGATCAGGGGACTGGAGGCTAAAACATATAAGGAATGGTTGCTGGAATTAGGTATGTCTAGTTTAATGAAGAGAAGGACGAGGGGGGACATGATAGCAATATCTCAGGGGCTGCCACAAAGAAGAGGGTGTCAAGCTATTTTCCAAGGCGCCTGAAGGCAGGACAAGAAGCAACGGGTGGAAACTAAGCAAGGAGAGAAGCAACCTAGAACTAAGGAGAAACTTCCTGACGATTAGAACAATTAACCAGTGGAACAACCTGCCTCCAGAAGCGGTGAATGCTCCAACACTGGAAGTTTTTAAGAAGAGATTGGACAGCCATTTGTCTGAAATGGTATAGGGTTTCCTGCCTGAGCAGGGGTTGGACTAGATGACCTCCAAGGTCCCTTCCAACTTTATTATTACTATTACTATCAGTTATGCCATTCTACTAGTTTTAATCTTTAGCATTTAGCTTTTTAACTTTTTGTTTTTTATTTGAAAAAATAAAATTTCTAGAAGAATGAAGTCTAGTGCTAATAAAGCTGTTCTTATATGTCCTACAAATAGGTCATCAACTGTGTTTCCACGTATGTGGTATAAATAAATAAATATTGGGTGTTTTCATGTATTTCATCTAACTACCTCTTTCCATCCTTTGCAATGTGTGGAAAATCATTAAAGAGAGATCCAATCTAGAACCAAGGAAAATTTCCTGATAATCAGAACAATTAATCAATAGAATAGTTGTGGGTGCTCCATCACCAGAGGTCTTCAAGAAGAGATTGGACAGTGGGCTTCCAGTTTTGACATCGCGATGGAACGGACGCAGGAAGACAGGGCTCTGTCTTTCGCGTTAGATTTTGCCCCACTGGAGGATCCTGGAAAGGGTCAAAAATCACCCCGTAGAGGCGACAAGCAAGGAGGGGACCCTTGTTGATCACAGAGGGATGGCAGCTCTCCAATTTGATCCAAGGAAGCTCTCCAAACCAGTGGGGGAAAGACTGCTCTGGCTACATTCGTGTAGCCAGTCCTAAGCTGTTGACAACGGAAGACAATAAGCATCAACAAGCAACATTACAGCAATGTGGATGAAACTGGGTGAGACTTGATCCTCTCTTTATATTTTAAGATGTCTTCCTGAAAAACTGCCCAAAGGACTCCCCCCGATGAGAGAGGGAGTATATATATATATAT
>NW_015386403.1:2574286-2594895 GCF_001527695.2 Protobothrops mucrosquamatus | reverse complement strand
TATATATATATATATTTTGCAGGGCGAAACAGCAAGAGGGCCGGGTTAGACACACAGACTGCTGACAGCCCTATAGAGAAAGAATGGATATGCTTTGGGATGGGGGTGAGGAGATGGAATGAACTAGAACGCCTGGCAAGATGCGATAGTTGGAGGCATACGAACAAAACAAATACTGAGAAAAAGGGGGGGGAGGGAGCAGCAACTCTAGAAGCTAATGGAGATACAGCGAATGACTGCAGATACAGGAGGAAAACAATCGAAAGGAAAAAGGGGGAGGAGAGAGCAGCAAGTCCAAGACTTAATGGGGTGGAAGCAGATAATTGGATACACATGAAGAAAGTGATTGGTAAAAAGAAGGGGGAAGGGAGAACAGCGACTTTAGAAATCAGTGGTGGGATAACAGACAGCGGTGTACGTATGAGGGGGATTGGAGGAAGGAAAGTGGATAATGGAATAGCAGCCTTGGAAAACACCAATGCGTGCCTCCTAGGAGTAAAATAATTAAGGACGTTGGATGGACCGATGACCAGGTCCAGGAGCCATGTGCAAAGCCAGCCGGTGTCATAAAAAGGGGACTCCCATTGACTTTCTCATATGCTCTGATGATGTCGGTAGTGCTGACCAACGAAAGCTCAGCATTTTATTAAACAATTTGTAGTTTGATATTATCCTGGTGTTCGCATTTATTTATTTTTTACTGCATGGCTTTACCCAGGATTCGAATTTTTAACGTAATTAGAGAAATATATATATATATATTATTGGTTTTTTCATTTTTACATAAAAGTGCTTGAGAAACAACGTGGTGATTGGGCTATCAATTATCCTAAAACAAAATCATACATATATCACACAAATTAATTCCTTAGAAATTCCCTCTCTATTTCCCACATAATATTTTACCAATTAAAATTATTACATTTGTAAAAAAAAGCTCAATCAATCCAATCGATCATCAATCACATTTCAATTATAAGAATCCAAATCCTGTTTTTAAGCTGTACTATTTTAAAAATTACCATATTCCAATTAAGCTTATATAGATATATTAGCACTTCGGGTATCCCTCATTTCTCTTTTCCCTATCATGATGATTCTGTCTAAGGTAAATATATTATCCCAAAAAGCAACATCCTTACATTTTTTTAGATATAGCCTATTGCTTAAACTAATACATCATTTATTAATACTATTACTTCTCTTATCACAAATACCTCCTCTTCTCCCTCTATTACAAAATAGTTATCTTGGTTAAAATAAAAATATCAGTCCAAAAGACTACATTTCTGTCTATTTTAAATATATATTCTATCAATCAATTAAGTAACATTTACCCCTCCAACTACTTATCATCTCTGATACCCAATATTGTTACAAAAAATATCCTTTTACAAAATCAGCTATTTCATTTGTTATTAAAACAATCCAATCATCAACAATCTTTTTAACCCATTCAGTGGAATTTTAAACCACATTTTTAAACCTAACTCTAGCTTTCTTTCTATACCAAGCTGGTTTCCATAATAAAGCCTCTGCATCATCAAACCTCAACATTTGAGTAAACATTTCTCAATACATCAAAATAATCAAAGTTCTCTTCTCTTTCTTCCGTTTTTTAAAAGAGACTTAAAAAGTCTGCAATATAAGTTTTGGGTTTTAAAAAAACCTGGAAAATGGTATCAATGACATCTAGTGGTGAATTTACGGCACTACAACTTATTGTGCCTAAAAGAAACCTGGCTCAAAGCCTAGATTTAGATAAGACTCTGGTTGGCCTTGGAAGCTTTTACTTTTGAAGATTGCAGCTGAGAAAGAAAAGGCTTGGGGGCTGCTTATCTGTGTGGCAGAGATGATAAACTGTTCTAAAATTGGCCTGTCTGAGCTACGAATACAAATACTGACTTTCAGAACTGTATTGTGGAACTATTTTCCTGTAGAAGAAATATACACTATTGCCTGATGTGATGGAACATTTTGGATTATAATTTTTGACTGATAAACAAATTTTAATGGTTCTTTCTTTTTCCTGGACAGAAAGGATATATTTCTCATTGGACAGAAAAATTTGAATTTCACTTATATTTGCTTAGGGGAGGTTTTAGAAAGGATTGATAAGTTGGTTGGATAATCTGGAGCTCCAATAATAATTAATTGAAACTTTCTAAGTTTTCAAACAGATTTCTATAAAGGTTATTTACAAAAAATAAAATGGATGTTCCATATTTAGATCTAAATTGTAAAAAAAACCATCCTTAACATCTGTCTCTAGAAGCCTCAGTTTGACATACCACCAAGAAAATACTGTTGACTCACAGAAAGAAATTCTCTCCATGTTGAAATTAATACAAGAAACAATTGCCTTAGCTCGTGATGAGATTAAAAATAACACAAAGGAGATAAAAGAGCACTTTTCTAATTTTGTTAGAGAATTTTAATTTCTCTATTGGTGAAAATAAATCAGAAGCTCTCACAGTTGACTGCATTTAGCTGATTCAAATAAACTCTTTATATTCACATAAAATTATTTACAATACCATACATTCTCCTTTACAGCAACATAGCATAAATGAAGACTTCTTACAGCAGAGATAGACCTGAGACTGAAACTGAAACCCAGCTTCTAACTCAATAACCTTTTGCACAGACTCAGTAGCACTTTACTCACATTGGCTGACTGAGTTACTACATGACTCTTCCTGCTCATGAATATTCCAACAAATTTAAATCTACAAACCCAGAAAATAACCACAGAGAAGGAACTAGCACCCAGAAAATAGAAGGAAAACTAGAGAAAGCTGACCCAAAGATCAAGGACCCAAAGAAAAAACCTAATGGCCAGACTCAGACAAATGAAGAATTAGAAGACATAACAATAATATTGGAAATGGAAAAGGCATTTTATCAACCAAGATTTCAGAGCATACTGAAGGGTAAAGAAGGAAAGCCGATGGAATGGAAGACTGTAGGGAATTGGAGAAGGAGGGACGCTGTTTAATGAATATCAATAGGTTAGCTCTTCCAAAAATACTTTAATTAAATTGTTTCTTTTGCTCCAAATAATATGCACAAAAATAGAGGAAGAATTATTCGATGATCCAAATGTATTGACTTGGAAAGTTAGTTGGCAAAGGAAGAAAGCTAGAGTAAGACTGAAGAAAACAGAAGCTTTGACCTATTAGAGGGGATATTATATTATCAATTAGATGTTTGAATATGGTTAAGAATGGATTGCTAGAAATAGAAATATTATTATAACTAGATAGATAAGATTGGTAATCAGAATATCATATTTTGGCATGAAAAGGGAAATAAGAAAATGCTAAGAAGTTTGAATAAGGGAAGCTTTTGGTTATCCAAATATAACTTGTTTTGAAACTATAAATGATTGGGATATTTTGAATATGGATGGGAAATTAAAATTGAAAAAAAAGTGAAAATAGAATACTGACTGAATAAATGGATATTGAGTGCAAATGCAATTAAGATATGTTTTGGTTAGAAAAGATATTTTAAACTGATATCATTGATATTATTAGAAAACTGTAATAAATTCTGATATTCAACTGTATATCTATTAATAACAATAAGAATTGTATTTGCTTAATGTGGAAAAATGTTTATTACTGGAAGAAGAGAGGAAGTATTGGATGGTGTAATATTAGATTTAGTTTGAAGAAGCTTATATGTACCACAGAATTATTAATGGACCCAGTCAACATGTTGTCTATTAAGCACTTATTTGTAAAAATAGAAAGTTAATAAAATATTTATTAAAAAAAAGAATAGATTGGACAGCCATTTGTTGGATTAGAAGACTTCCAAGGTCCCTTCCAACCCTATTATTCTATGTTCTATTTTCTTTCAGCTATCATCAGGGAGTATTAGTTTTGATATGGATAGTATTTTATTCAGTAGCTTAACCTATTACATTCATATTCACTAAAATGTTATAATAGACATCATTTTTATTATTTTTTTAAATGAATGGCAACTGCACATTTTAAAATGATAATTCTCAGAGAAGATGGAAGATTTGTGGTGCATGCATCTTCTTCTTTAAAAAGTAATTTATTTAAGAAGTGTTGGGACAGTACAAAAGGACTAGAAATAGATAGTGGCAATGTGGAATTTTATGAAACTAAATTCTGTCAGAACCATACCAATTCCACAATAAAGCCTCATCAGGAGGAAGGGAAATTGCTTGATAGTTTAAGATCAATTGGTGATTTTTTTTTTCTTGCAATGAAGATGGAATGATGAAAAAATACTCAAGTACAATATAGCTTGATTTCTCTTGTATTTCTCAGTCTTGTTTCTACAAATCCAGAAGCCCTACATTTAACAAACATCAGGCCATCAGCACTGCATATCTCACCCATCATTAAATACTACCATATATTATCTATTCATATTACTGTTCTCATTTGCTGAAGCATCTTGTAGAGGTCACCATCATGATGGCGATATCATTTGCCTCTTCCCATGGATGCTTGTGCTTACTTGCATCTAATTAGGATAATATGATATCCACCCTATGTTATCTGTAGCATAGAAAAGGAAGTGGGTGTTTGTGATTTTAGAGATAGCAAAGAAATTACTTTAAATAAAGATGATATTGCTGGGTCCTGCCTCGACTGTTCCTCCCAAGAAAGCAGAACAGAGAGATAGTGATAGCAAGACAGCAAAACGAGATCTAAAGTTTTCCCGCATGAATTGCTACATTAAAACTTTCATTTCAAACAAATTTATCTGGTCGGGCAAAAAAGCACATATAAACATGAAAATAATACAAGATAGTAGAAGTAGAGGTGGACTTGGGCTCCCAAAATGGGAAATTTACTATCAAGCAGCTGGACTTCTCTGGATCAAGGATTGGATAAACCTAGATAACAAAAGGGTGTTAATGATCGAAGGGCATGATTTACAGGCTGGTTGGCATGCCTTTCTATGGGGGAAACATAAGAAAATACACACATATTTTTATCAACATCAGATAAGAGATGCACTGATTCGGACGTGGGAAAAAGTTAAAAAAAGACACTATAGGAAAATCCCAAATTGGATTTCACCGATGGAGGCAATGATCCCCCCTAACACTCTGGATAAAAAAAGATGATCAGATACAAAGAACTATTAGATAACCAAGGAAACCTCAAATTAAGAGAAGAATTAGAAGAACAAGGAATAACCATAGACTGGTGGCCATATTTACAGATCCAATCTAAACATAATAAGGATATGGAAGAGCATGGAATAAGCCAGACCCCACATCAACTGGATAAAATTTTAACAGGTAAGGAAGGAAAAAAATTTAACAAAAACTTATGAATACTTATTAGAGGTAGATTTAGAGGAAGAAATAGTGAAAGGGCCAATGATAGCGTGGGCACAAAATGTGGGCCAAAATATAAAACTGGAAGAATGGGAAAGATTATGGAACATAAATTGCAAACTGACACTGTCAACTGCATATAGGGAAAATCAATATAAAATGTTCTATAGATGGCATTTAGCACCAGCGAGATTGGCCAAAATATATAAAAATATGAATCCAGAATGTTGGAAATGTAAAAATAAGGAAGGAACATTTTATCACATGTGGTGGCTGTGCCCTAAAGCAAAGACCTATTGGGAACGGATAAGGAACTGGATACAGGAGATAACTAAGGTGCAAATTGAACTCAAACCGGAACTATTTCTTTTGGGTATAATAAATTTAAACATGGAAAAACAACTCCAATACATCATTATACATATATTAACAGCAGCCCGCATAGTATATGCCCAGTGTTGGAAGGGTGAAAACATACCTACAAACGATATGATTATATACAAAATTTTAGAATGCGCGGAAATGAATAAACTTACGCTAGAATTAAAAGACAAGGAGGCAACATAATTTTATGAAATATGGAACAAATGTTATAACTGGCTAGAACAGACAAAGAAAAAGATATGATTACTGATGTAAATAAATTGTAAATAATATATATGAGATGTATAACACAGTTCTGTTAAAGGAAAAAATGTATTTTTTCATTATTATTTTTTTGGTGTATAGTGAAAAAAGAATAAATAAAAATAAAAAAAACCTTTCATTTCACAAAACCCCACCCCAGAACATCCAGCCAATCCAGTTCGCATCCAGCCAATCCACAGGTGCAAAGTTGTTATGGAAACCAGAGCTCATAAGAGATGGTTCCCAGGCGCTTCATCGGATCTCACAATGCACTGGAGATAAGGCAGATGGCCCCATTCCCCATTTCACACCCAAAGAGATACATCAAAGTTGAGGAAGAATAAAGTAGAGGAAGTACATCCACAATCCCCCTCCCAGAAGAGAAAAGCCTCTTCCCGCCCCCTAGAATAGCAGAGCCCCGAAAAGAAACATTGAAGGGGTTTCTGGCAAATACAAACAAAGCTCCAGTGGGTCATTACGCTAAGCATAGCATTATTAGCTGAAGTGACTTACATCTCCTCAATATTATTACCTTCTTTATCCCATCATGCACTTCTACATCTGCTAGATGCTAAGAGCATCTGTTTCTGCAAACTGTGTTTTATTTTCTGATTAATAGAAAATGGAATATGCCAGCTGAGTAAGAACCCTAATTCCACTAAAGATGCCAATGAAAACTGAGGGTTTCGCTATAATTCAAAGGTTTCATAGAATCAAAGGCTATAAGGAATCCTGGCAATCTTCTAGTCCAGAGGTGTCAAACTGCCAGCCCACGGGCTGGATGCATCATGCTGTAACCACACTCTCCCCATTGCCGGCAATGGAAAAAAAGTCGAGATACGTCTCAACACGTCATGTGACATTGCGAGTTTGACACCCCTATTCTAGACCATCCCCTGTCCAAGCCAGGAGACTTTATCGCATTCCTGTCAAATGGCTGTCCAATCTTTTCTTGTAGACCTTCAGCAATGGAGCACCCACCACATTCGGTTTAAGTGCTGGTCCACTAGAAAATTTGGGTCCCTCTCCCTTACTACTGTTGAGGCAGGTAATGCCTATTCTGTATCTGTGCATTTGGTTTTTCCTGCCTAGGTGCAGGATCTTACTCCCCCCCCCTAGTGAACTGCATCTTGTTAGATAGGGCCCAAAGCTCAGGTCTTTCAAGATCCTTCTAAATCCTGAGTCTATTTTCCAAAGTTTTAGATATTATTCAAGGAAGTTGTGAAGTGAGAGGCCAATAGTTAGCACATGCAATAGCAGTTGTGCATATAGAAAGGGCACTACACTTGAGAGCTGGAAAATTTCAGCTATTTGAGAATTTTCCTGGATGAATATTGCCACCCTGCGAAAAATTTTGTTTTTTTTATAGGAATATCTTAAAGAATATATAATGGCATAATAACTTGTTGCTACACAATCCATTTTCTGCATAAGTAGATAGCATATATAGCATAAATAGGAGAATGAACAGGTCTGTTCAGGAAGCACATAACAATATACTCACATGATTTCTTCTAGGCAAGGAAAAGATTGTAAGTTATTCAGGACGCACCTCACATGATTATATGCTTTGCATGGGTATTAATAAACGTATATGTCCTCTTTTTATACTCCCTTAATATATAATCCACACAGATTTGGTTACAGAAATATTTGGAGAAAGGAAACAGCAATGTAATTAGCCTATTTTTCTCCGAACTCTAATCCAGAATGGTAATTTAAATGATGTTGTTGATTCAAAAGAGTGTTTATAAGGTCTTTCTTCTAAGATATGAATCTGAACTTTGTTTTGATTGATTATGGGCATCCTTATGAATCAATTCAAACAAAATTAAATATCATGAGCTTTTGAGATGAATTTGTGTTAAGTAGTTAATAAACCCTGGCTACTGGAAGATTTACCTTTTAACCTTAGGGAATGAGTCTGTCTCTCTCATGTTATTTTGATAGAAAAGTCTTTCCAAAGACAACAGTATTGTAAAGATATTATCTAAAAGGTATAAACATTAAATAAATAAAATCCAAATTTATATAGCCTTGCTTTGGAATCTATGTGCCATTTTTCTCTAATTTGTTACCATGGGACACATCTACAATTTATACAATTTCATAAATATTGTCCATGAGAACATTAAGAAAACCTATCTTTTCTTTCTATTAATCAGTCTCATAAAGAAATTTGTATAGAAAGAGTAATTGATTTTACTAGTTACCACATTTTGTTAACAAAATAGGCTCATAAACCATTTTGTTTATTTGAGTTAGAACGTAAAGATGCCTAGACACTAAATAAATATGTTTATTTCATCCCCACAAGAAATTCTACATTTTCTGCAAAATTCTTTGCATTCTCTTAAAAGGCTAAGGAAAAAAGATTAATGGAACTTTAAAATGCATTTTCCTCCTCATTTGGTCTGGGTTGAAGATGAAAGTTCTTCATTTGTAAATCTTCTAAACTTCAGTGTGATCTTCAGAATAACCATAATTCTACACTAAATTATCATATTATCTACTTAGAAAGGCAAGGAAAATATTTTCTACTGCTCTGCATTTAAGACCTCACTTAAATATTCCTGATCAATCCCCATATCTCTGGTCTATAAATTAAGAAAAGAAATAAACCTTTTTTTCATACATTAAGTGAGAAAATGGGGTGACTGTAGAAAACACTGAGAAAGTGAGAAAGAAGTATATCCAGAGAGAGAGAGAGAGAGATAAACTACATATTGTACAAAGAATGGCAGAACCTAAGACTGGAGTCATGAAGAATCAGCCTAATTTTTAGAATTCAACATTATGCAAGCACAAGCAATAGAACACAGTCAAACTAGAGTATAGGACTTTAAGAGAACTTATTTTAACAGACTTAGAGAGAGCTTGGGAAGGATTCCATGGATGAGAATCCTCAAGGGGAAAACAACTCAAGAAGCTTGGGAAATTTTGAAAAGTGAGATTATAAAAGCCCAGTCTAGCACAATCCCAATGAAGAAGAAAAATAACAGCTCTCAAAAGAAACCAGCATGGCTGCATAAAGAACTCTCTGATAAATTGAAAGACAAAAAGGACAAGTATAAAAAGTGGAAAGAGGGGCATATAATTAAGGCAGAATATCAGCAAATAGCCCAAGTCTGCAAAGATGAACTGAGGAAAGCTATGGCTCAAAATGAACTAAGGCTTGCAACAAAAGTAAAAAACAACAAAAAGTTTCATTCAACATGTAAAAAACAAGAAAAAAGTTAAGGAAATGATTGGTCCATTAGTAGGAGAAAGTGGCAAGAAGGTGACAAGCAACAGGGATAAAGCAGAACTACTCAACTCATTTTTTGCATCTGTATTTACACAAAGGGAAAAAACAGCCCAACCTATCAAAAACAGTACCGTAAAAAATAGATTAGAAACACAAGTTAAGATAAACAAGAAAATGGTAAGTGAGCACCTGTCCACCCTAGATGAGTTCAAATCACCAGGACCAGATGGACTATACCACAAAGATCTCAAAGAACTGGCAGATGTGATCTCAGAACCACTGAACTATATTTTTCAAAGATCCTGGAGTACTGGGGAACTACCAAAGGACTGGAAAAGAGTTCTCATCTTCAAAAAAGGAAAAAAATGGATCCAGGAAATTACAGACCTATCAGCCTGACCTCGATACCTGGGAAGATCTTGGAAAAGATAAACAAGCAATGAATCAGAGAACACCTAGAGGCAAACAAAGTCATTACCAAAAGCCAACATGGGTTTGTCAAAAACAGATCATGCCAGACAAATCTTATTGCATTCTTTGACCAGGTGACAAAATTAGTGGACCAGAGGAATGCTGTGGATATAATTTATTTGGACTTCAGTATGGCATTTGATAAAATAGACCACAACCTACTACTTGAGAAGATAGAAAAATGTGGCTTAGAAAGCATCATCACCAGATGGATTCATAGCTGGCTGACCAGCCGTACTCAGTGTGTGGTCCTCAATGGAACTGCATCTACATGGAGGGAAGTATGTAGTGGGGTGCCCCAGGGCTCTGTTCTGGGCCCAGTGCTCTTCAACATCTTCATCAATGATTTGGATTAGGGGATCTCATCAAATTTGCAGATGATATCAAGGTGGCAGGAATAGCCAACATTTCAGGAGATAGGCTTAAGATACAGGAGGATCTGGACAGACTTGAACACTGGGCGCTATCTAACAAAATGAAATTCAATGGTAAAAAAAAGTAAAATTCTACCTTTAGGCAAGAAAAACCAAATGCACAGGTATAATATAGGTAGTACCTTGCTCAATAGTAGCAACTGTGAGAGGGATCTTGGAGTCCTAGTGGACAATCACTTAAATATAAGCCAGCAGTGTGCTGCAGCTGCCAAAAAAGCCAACACAGTGCTAGGCTGCATTAACAGAGGGATAGAATCAAGATCATGTGAAGTTTTAATACCACTTTACAATGTCTTGGTAAGGCCACACTTGGAATGCTGCATCCAGGTTGTTTTTTTTTAAAAAAAGTTTAATTGATTTTCTAGTTTTACATTTAAGTATTTAAAAAGCAATGTGGAGGCTGGGTTAATCAATAATTCAATAACATACAAGTGTTTTTAGTACAAATTTCAAACTACCACATTAAATATTTCCTCTCTTTTTCCCTTAGTATTGTTTAAGCTAATACAATTCTTATTATATCAATTAAGTAAAAATAACATTATTACATTTATCAGTAATTTTTAGCTTATGCTTATCCTAATTGCTTTAACATTTAATCTTTATAAACAATCAATATCCTGTAATTAGTTTTTCCCAATTTTTAGTTTCCCATCAATATTTAAATTTAATATTTATAATTTCCAAGTTTTAGGTAACCAAAATTTCCTTTACCACAATTCATCACAAAACCTAATGTTCAAGATACATGTCCTATCTATTTGAACATATTCTATTTCTCACCTTCTTACATCATCTAGTTGATAATACAATATAACATTCTTATTTTCTACTAATTTCCAAATATCTTAAATTTAAGTATCAAAATTTCCCTTATTTCAACATCAAATATTTCTTCTCTTTTTCTCTTAATATCTACTATCTCATATTTAAACTAATATAGTTCTTATTTTATCTACGAAAAGACATGTTTATTACATTTATCAAAATTTTAGCTTATATATATCTTAATTACTTTTACATTCAATCTTTATAGACAATCAATATCCTATTTATTTGTTTTCCCCAATTTTTATTTCCCTTCAATATTCAAATTTAACTTTTGATATTTATACTTCCAAGTTTTAAATGACCAAAGTTTTTTTATCTCAATTCGTAGCATAATCTAGTATTCAAAGTACACATCTTGTCTGTTTGAGTATATTCTATTTTAATTAATGACATAACAGCCCCACTAATAAATCAAAACCCCAATTTTCTTCAGCCTTATTCTAGCTTTCTTTTTTTGCCAACTCATCTTCCATGACTGTGCTTTTAAATCATCAAATAGATCTCCCTCTATTATTGTATATATTATTTGAAATAAAAGAGACCATCCAATTGCCATTCTTTTGGAAGGACTAACAAATCATCTCTCTATTATTCCATCTCCCCGTAGTTGTCCTGGAATGTTTATCTTCCCTTCGGTCTTCTTCTTACTCCTCAGATTTCTTCTGGTTTATATAGAAAGTCTTTTCCATTTTCAGTGTTATCAGTCCCTTTTGTGGGTTTTCCATAACTGTGTTTGTTGATCCATTGAATCTTCTATCATAGTGTTTGATTGTTCCACTTCTTCTATTGTGTTCTGCATAGTTGATTCTTTGATTGTAGTCAAAGTTAGGGTTTGAATATCTAGGCTGACATCTTGTTCTTTTCTATAGCGTCTTGTTTCATCAGAAGCTGTAAGAATAGTTTCATGAATTGCTTTCAACATAGAAAGAATCTGTTCCTGAGACTTCTGGTTTGCTGAGGCGGCCGCCATGGACGTCTGGAAGGTGAGCTCCATCTTCTGCATCCAGTTTCGCATTGCTGGGGGACCCTGGAAAGGATCAAAAGTCACCCTGTAGGGGCGACCAGCAAGGAGGGGAACCCTGCTTGATCGTGGGAGGGCGGTAGCCCTTCTGCTCAATCTGGGGCAGCCCTCCAAACCAGCAGATGAAAATCTGGCTATAGCAATATGGCTCGTCACTAGGCTGCACACAGCCAAAGTCACACTTACCACCAGGCAACTACAAAGCAGCGCGGACGAGACTGGGTGAGATCTAACTTCTCTTAAATCCTAACTATTCTTTCCTGCATAAGCTGCTTAAAGTACTTTTCCCCCCCTGTGGAGAGGGAAGGGAGATTTTATACCTCCCTCTAGAAACAGCGGCGACTGACTATCCAGGGGAGTTTATAAATATTGCAAGAATAACCTGATCCTAAATTGGAACTCTATTTCTTAAAGTTTGTGGATTAAAAAACTTTCTATTCTTACTTAAGATCTGGGGTTTTTTACCTATAAAAAAGAAGCAAAACTGAAAGAACTATAAAAGCATTGGATTCAAAAGAAAACTTTAAATTAGGGGTGACATCTTGTGGCTGAACCTGATATTACAATTTGTTATTGCTTAAAAGAGACTTGGCCAGCAGCTCAGACAATAGATAAGACTGTAACCTTGAAACATTAGCTGTGAGAAGCCCAGCTGTGTTCCATACTCAGTGACAAAACTTTTTCCCTCTGCATTTTCTGATTGTAAAGCTTTTAATACACTACTAAGAGAATATGGATGAAGATCAGGAACAGATTCTTTATGTTGAAAGCAATTCATCAAACTATTCTAACAGCTACTGATGAAATAAGAGGTTACAGAAAAGAACAAGATGCCAGCCCAGAGATACGAACTCAAACTTTGACTACAACTAAAAAATTAATTACACAGAATATAACAGAAATAGTGGAACAATTAAATACTACAATAGAAGACTCAACTGATCAAATACAGTCAATGGAAAATCCAGAAAAGGGACTGACAATATGGAAAAGAGAAAAGACTTTCTACATAAATCAGAAGAAACCTGAGGATCAAGAAGAAGAACAGACTGAAGAGAAGATAAAGAGTTCAGGACAACTATGTTGAGATGGAAAAATAGAGAGACGATTTGTTAGTCCTCTCAAAAAAATGGCGACCAGATGGTTTTTTCTACATCAAACAATATACATAACAATACAGGGATATTTATTTGATGACTCAAAAGCATGGACATGGAAGACAATTTGGCAAAGAAAGCTAGAATAAGACTGAAGAAAATTGGGGGTTTGACTTACTAGTGAGAATTAAAATAGAATATATTCAAATAGATAAAATGTGTACTTTGAATACTAGATATTGTAATGAGTGAAGATAAAGAAAACTTTGGTTATTTAAAACTTGGAAGTAGAAATATTAACAGTTGATTTGTTTATAAAGGTTAATTGTAAAGGTAATTAGGATATATAAGCTAAAAATGTATCGATGAATCTAATAAATATGTTCTTGCTTAGTGGAAATAAATGAATTACTAGCTTAAATATGAGATAGTAGATATTAAGAGAAGAAGAGAGGAAGTACTAAATGTTGAAATAAGAGAAATTTTGGTTACTAAATTTAAGATATTTGGAAATTATCAGAAAATAAGAATATTATATTGCATTATTAATTGGTTGATGTAAGATGATGAGAATTCAAATGATAAGACATGTATCCTGAACATTAGATCTTGTGATGAATTGTGATAAAGGGAAATGGGATTATTTAAAACTTGGAAATTATACATACTAAACGTTAAATTTAAATATTACTAAGAAATTAAAAATTGGGAAAAATTAATCAGATCATTGATTGTCTAAAAAGATTGAATGTTAAAACAACTAGGATATGTATAAACAAAAATTATTGATAAATGTAAGAAAGTTATTTTTATTTAATCAATATAATAAGAATTGTATTAATTCAAATATGAGACAGCAAATATCAAAGGGAAAAGAGAGGAAATATTTAATGTAATAGTTTGAGATCTGTACTAAAGATATTTGTATGTTATTGAATTATTGACCAACTCAGCTGCCACGTTGCTTTTCAAATATTTAAATGTGAAATTAGAAAATCAATAAAACTTTTTCAAAAAGAAAAAAGAATCTGTTCCTGATCTTCATCCATATTCTCTTAGTGGTGTATTAAATTAAAAGCTTTACAATCAGGGGATGAAAATAATTTTATCAGTGGGTATAGAACACAGCTGAGCTTCTCACAGCTGATATCTACCAAGGTTAAAGGAGTCTTATCTGTACTCTGGGCTTCAAGCCAAGTCTCTTTTAGAAAATAACAGGTTGTAATATCAGATTTAGCCACAAGCTGTCACCAATGCTGTTTAAGGTTTTTAAGTCCAAAATTTATATAATTTTCCAATTTTACTTCTTTTTTGTAAGTAAAAACCCAAATCTTCAATAGGGATAAGAAATCTTTTGGTCCTCAAATTTTAGAAACATATAAATCCAGTTAAAATAAGGTTATTCTTTCAACATTTTAAACTCCCCTGGATAATCAGTCACTGCTGCTCTTAGAGGATAGGATAAGATTTCCCTTCCCTCTCTCCACCGGGGGAAAAATACTTTGGCAGCTTATACAGGTAAAAAAGATAGTTAGGATTGAAGAGAGATTCATATCTCACTCAGTCTCATCCGCGCTGCTTTAGAAGTGCCTGGTGGTAAGTTTGACCTCCGCTTTCTGCAGCCTAGTGTTGGGCCATATTTCTATGGCCAGTCTTTCATCCACCGGTTTGGAGGGCTGCCCCGGATCAAGCGGAAGGGCTACCGCCCTCCTGCAATCAAGCGGGGATCCCTTCCATGCTTGTTGCCCCTACAGGGTGACTCTTGACCCTTTCCAGGATCCCCCAGCAGTGCAAAATTGAACGCAGAAGACAGAGCTCGCCTTCCAGTGGCCACGGTGGCCACAGTGGCAAACCGGAAGTCCCACTGCATCCAGTTTTGGTCACCATGATGTAAAAAGATGTTGAGACTCTAGAAAGAGTACAGAGAAGAGCAACAAAGATGATCAGGGGACTGGAGGCTAAAACATACAAGGAACGATTGCTGGAATTGGGTATGTCTAGTTTAATGAAGAGAAGGATGAGGAGTGACATGACAACAGGGGCTGCCACAAAAATGGGGAGTCAAGCTATTCTCCAAAGCAACTGAAGGCAGGAGAAAAAGAAATGGATGGAAAGTAATCAAAGAGAGAAGCAACCTAGAACTAAGGAGAAATTTCCTGACAGAACAATTAATCAATGGAACAACCTGCCTACAGAAGCTGTGAATGCTCCAACACTGGAAGTATTTAAGAAGAGACTGGATAGCCATTTGTCTGAAATGATATAGGCTTTCCTGCCTAAGCAGGGGTTGGACTAGATGACCTCCAAGGTCCCTTCCAACTTATTATTATTATTATTATTATTATTATTATTATTATTATTATTATTAGTATTATTAGTATTATTAGTATTAGTATTATTACTATTATACATAGCTACAAATTCTGTTGACCCTTATCTAATGCCAAGATAGCTATGCTAACAATTAGCTGAGTAGATTCTTGTGCATGGGCATAATAATAATAATAATAATAATAATAATAATAATAATAATAATAATAATAATAATAATAATAATAATAATAATAATAATAATAATAATTAATAAGACTGACCCCTTATTCAAGATCTCATCAAGGAGGAATAATCTGTCAGCAGCCCCAGATATCATTAGCCATGGTATCCTTTTAGGCCAGCTATGGGGTCTGTGGCTGGGCAGCAGAGTCTTGCAATGGTTTGGCTCCTTTCACCAAGGCCAATTCTAACTGGTGTTAATAGGGAGTGAGAGATCCAACCCATATCTACCGCAGGGTTCAGTACTCTGTCCACTCCTTTTTAACATCTATGCAAAGCCTTTTTAACATCTACATGAAACCGTCCATCACCATGATTGAGGTATCATCAATATGCTAATGATACCCAACTCAAAATCTCCAACCCTGATGACTCAGGTGATGTTGTCACTGCCCTGTTGCAATGCCTGGAGGCTTTGAGGGCCTTTGGCTGAACCCTGGCAAGATAGAATAGGTATGGGTACAGGAAGCTTCAAGATTCAGGAGTTTATATCCTGGATGGCACTATCTCAGACAGACTGAGTCACAACTTGCAAGTTTCCCTGGACTCATGATCATGCTTGAAGGGCAGCTGACAGTCAGAACCTTTGGGTGGTGAACTAGTTGTAACCTTTTCTGGATCAGGTGTCCCTGTGCTCAGTCATTCAAACTTAGTGATCTCATGTCTAGACTATTGCAATGCACTGTATATGAGACTACCTTTTAAAACATTTGAAACTGATGCAGAGTACAGTGGCATGGGCAAGTCTTTGGTGTCCCAGAGTGGCCCATGTTACACTGCTGTTTTGCAAGGTGCACTGGCTGCTGATTTGCTTCTGAGTGCAACTCAAGGTCTTATTTGTTACCTTAAAGATTACATTGCATGGATCCAGGTTACTTCAGGAACCATTTTGCCCCACTGGCACTGGCCTGTCTCATCTCTGGCAGCAGAGGATGCATGCTGTGTACCCTCTCAGTTAAGGAATTCCAATTGGAAGGGTCCAGGAGAAGAGCCCTCTCTGAATGGCTCCTAACCTTTGGAACATTTTGCCCCTGGGGTGAATTCTGTTCCCACTCTCCTGATCTTCTGTAAGAACCTGAAGACATGGTTCTGCCAGCTGGCTTGGGGCCCCAATGGGGAAGCAACTGATGGAAGTGATTGATGGAACAATAGCAGATCCCACCTCTCCCCCTGCACATCCCTCCCATATTTTAGTTGTAATGTGTATTTTTATTGCTATTAGATATATATGTGTTTATGGTTTTATTGCTTTTAGTGTTGTAAGCTGTTTGTGATGAGATGGGCAAACAAATTTAATAAAGAAAATAATAAATCACTTTAATTGGAATTTCATCTGCAGTCTTGGTCTTTCACACCTGACACATACAGAGATACATCGTATTGCTCTGATCTGGCATCATAGATATTTTATGTTGGAACCCAGGACATTTCTTTAAAATCCCATTTTAGTCATGCTCCCCATAACTGAAATTCCCTATGGATAGAAGCACCAGGATACATCAAGCTTGCCTGCTTCTTTCACACTACATTTGTTTTCTACTCACCAAATCAGTAGATTCTAAAAGCACTTCATGAAATATATTACACATTAGAGAGACATTCACTTATTGCACATTTCCAGGAAGGTTATTCATGCTATTTTAAATGCACAAAACTGCTCAAAATTAACCTCTTAACAATATTCCTTTTTCTTTCTACTTGCTTTTTTCTAAGGCTTTTTATTTATTTATTAAAATGAGTATTAGGTCTGTATCATATAATTTACCTATCTGGCCAGGAACATGTACAATAAACATATATTAACCATTTGTAAATAAATTGAAGATTAGAGAAGAAAGTAAAAACAAACAAACAAAAAATAAAACTTGCTAATAAAATTGGAATGTAACAAAATGTAACCTATTATTAAAAGAACAAAATAGCCCCAAAAAATAAAAGAGTTTGCATTATGGATGAAATCATTTATTGCTTATCCAAGCTATAATGAATCAGGAAAATAGAGGAAAATTTCAGGAGCAGTTTCTATAATTTGAATGCTGCAACCCCAATGCATTAACCCAGGTGACAAGATCCTAACTTTTCATGTAGAAAGAGACAATTTCTGAATGTGTCTTCACCATGTTTGCATCGAGGATTTGGAGAATAAATGGCATAGTTTAGTTAACGCTCTGGAAATATGACTTAATTAATTATTCAGTGTGAATGGAGGCCATGTTAAGGTTTGGACTGGTTTATTGGATAGATATGTTTGACATATTGCTAAAAGAAAGACATAGAATTGCATAACATTTGTTCATGTAGTGTTGCAAATGTAGAGAAAACTCCTACAATTGAATGGAAGTTCATCCTATGGTAATTTAGGAGTCATCAACCAGACATTTGAACTCCATAAAGTAGGGAACCCTGCCACTCTATTGGAAGTTTGATTGTTTTTGTATGTATGCTGCTGATCTCACTATCAGGTGACTCTGAGTAGCTAATTACAGAATCTTTCCTTTGTTCTACAATCTTTTCCCCAATTCAAAGATACCCTAGAATTTATGTGTTCTGGGAGGAAGTTGATAGTTTGTCAGAGTTATTGCCTTCATATAAACAAACAACATATGGTGTTAGAAGTGAAGATGGATTTCAGTATAGCAGTGATTGTTTGTTTGAAACCCACTACTAGTCTTGAAGTACAGGATGATTCTACTTGTGCTTAAGGAAGCAGTGGTCCATTACTTCTTTAAGAAACTATTACTGAACCCAAAGGAGATGCAGAATTCATAATCTGTCCATGCAGGAAAGTAGTTGAGAAGATATCCAGGCTGCTACTTCAGAGGATTTTATTGGGAAATGACTATTTGGATCATTTTCAGTTAGGTTTCAAGGTTGGGATCAGTACTAGAGGATGCTGATCACACTTCTTGGTGATCTTTGGGGAAGCTAAGATGGGGATGGTGTATCCATCCTGGCCCTCACTGATATACCTCAGCAAAATTTCAGATTATTGATCTGAATTATGGAAGTTAGAATGGAAAGTGCAGTTTAACAGTGGTTTCTCCTACTTATTCCAGGATCAGTGTTGATGGAGAGGAAAAGATTTGCCTTTGTTTTATAGGGTGTTTCAGGATTCAGTTGTGTGTTCCTCTTTGGGCTGCTTAAATAAAGCTATCCATCAGCATAGGGTTAGGTATCATCTATACATTAATGATATTCAATTGTATACTTCAACAGCCCTGGACAGCTAAGCAAGCAATTGTGATAGAATATTAGAAGAATATGGAGCCATTACAAACAGTTAATCATGAGAAAACTGAAAGTGTAAAAAAGAAATTCAAATAAGTCAACCCTGAAACTGAAGTAGACATGCTTTGGGAGATTTCGGTATTTTGTTACAAAATCCTAATCTCATTAAGCTACTTTCCAAAACTCCTATTGACTCCCATTTCTTGACCTGGGGTTGACATCTTGAAAATACATTTCATTTGTTTGAGGACAGGGATATATGTTTTGTATGTTTAAAACTGTTTTAGGGAAACAGTTCTTCAGGATTTGAAATACTTTTAAAATGCATGCAAAGAAACCATTTGTAATCTTTGGCTCACTTTATAAATGTTCCTTCAAATCACAGTTTAACAGCTTAAAGCAGGGCAAATGCTGAAAAAGCATTATGGCTTTTTGATGCAAATGCTTTTGTAGGTGTACTATGATGTTGCATGCACATATGTAAGGGGTACAGTTTGCACTGCAATGCTCATTTTGTTAGGTTGAAAACATTGCTGGGCACATTGCTACAGAATCCTCTTTGGGAAAATGACTACTTGTATCAAAAAACAGTTTTTACTGCAAATGAAGGCTCCACTTATAAAATGTATAGACAAAATATCTCTCCTAGAAATGGCAATAAAATGAAAGCACCTTCAAGTGATATGTCACTATAAGATACCGGGAAACAGATTTGGAGTGCCATTTAACTGGCTTCCTTTAAATTATTTGCACATTTTTGCATATGTTGCTTATGCATGCAATTTACTTATTTTTTCCCCTCTAAATCAGTCTTATTCTTATCGTCTTTAGTGTTGCTTGTACTCAGTTTCATATATGAAATCTACTCCATCAAATACCTACTGAAGTTGCAAATTAAAACAAAAATGGAAAAATGTTCACATTTAGTTTCACATGAATCTTCCTATAATATATACATCTTACACATATATTGAGGTAAGAACTACATCATAAGATTCAGGGAGAGTGAGGAATCCAAAGGTTTTGGTGCTTTAATTTGTATATTGACTGGAAAGTGTAAATTAGTTTTATAGACCAAAGAGAATTCTATGATTCACAGGATTCATGGATGCTTCCTGTTGTGAATTTCATATGATAGATGTAAACATGTCCTACTCTACATGACAATTAGAATCCAAATGATAGCCACCTTTTACAAATGTGACAGAATCCTGCCGTGTTTCTAATTGTGCCAACTTCCAGAAAGATCTGTTATGGTGTGGAAAATTGTTGTGAAGTGCTAAAAGCACCAGGGGATGTGAAAAATCAATATATCTGCTTTATTTATTTATTTATTTATTTATTTATTTTCAAACAATTTTTTATTATTTTCAACATAAAAAAAAGCACATCACAAATACATCACAATTGAAAAAAAAAAACCCCACCCCCCACCCCCCACCCGGACTTCCCAAACCTAATCCCAGGATACTATTCAACTAAAAGTAAACTAATATTAATATCCCTAACTCCACAAAATGTTATTCTACATAAGTAGGTGAAATATATATATATATATATATAAATATTTTTTTTTTATCTAAAAACCTAACTTATATTCCACCATTCTATGCTTATTTTGAATATAAACAATCCATCTTCTCCATATTGATAAAAATTGTTCATTTGAATGATCCTTCAAATAAGCCGAAATCTTTGCCATTTCAGCAAGATGCGAAACCTTCAATCTCCAGTCCTCCATTGTAGGTAAAACTTTACTCTTCCA
>NW_015386403.1:2568262-2571401 GCF_001527695.2 Protobothrops mucrosquamatus | reverse complement strand
TATTTGTCTAAGCTTCAACTCCTGTGTCAGAAAGGCATAATCTCTGCGCGCTCTAAGTATTTTTGCTGGAATTTCTTTTAAAAGAATAATGTCTTGATTCAAAATTTTAAATCTCTGTTGGTAAAAGAGCTGCATTATTTCATTACGTCTGGACTTTCTTGTAAAATATATCACAATATCTCTAGGTAAATTCTTTTGTTTTGCAATCCAAGAGTTTACCCTAAACACACGCTCTATTTCAAGATAAATTTCCTGACCGCACGATAAGGCATCCCCAAGTGCATCTGCAATTACTTGTCTTAAGTTCTCCTTTGGGTCCTCAGCTAATCCACGAATCCGAATTGCAAACTCCATGTCACGAAATTGGGCGATCAGCACATCACTCCTGACGTTTTCCAGACCCTCCTCTACAAGCTCAAGTCTATGATCACTTCCTTCTGCTTTTTGCTCATTCTGCTCCACCCTTTCTGCTATTGCATCCACAAATATATCTGCTTTATCACTTGAACTTTATTTTTATTTATTGGTTTGCCAAGGTTGAAGTACAAATGTTTTCATCATGTGCAGTTTCCTCATATTGTAGGAACCTCATTTGTGTTGGAAAGCCTGCCAAATGCTAGATTCTTTTTTATGAACTGATGCTGAGACACATTTTTGTTTATAGTTACAATATGTCGGAAGTGTTTCTAGCAATTTAGACTGCTCTATTGCAGCAGCTAATGATATTGAAGGGATGGGGGACCAAAATATTCATTCAATAGTCATGTACTAGAGAGATCTTATTGGTCTTTGATACGATCTTTTAAGGATATCAATTACCATAATTTTTAATCAGGACTATAGTTAACCTTCACTTAATTTCTGATTTTTCTCACTTCACAAAGTAATTTTGGCAGTGACTATCAAATATTTTCTATGTTCAATCTCAGCAGTCCCTGCCTAGTAACTTACGGGGGGATGGAGAAAAAAAGAGAGAAAGAGAATGTGTGTTCTATTTATCCCCATTTTTAAAAACATTTTCTCATGGAGCTTTTTGAGGTTTTTGGAGCTTTTTGCTCCAAAACTAACTATAAAATAGCATTTACTGAATACAAGGCATGGTATGCAGTTGCTCCACAAAATATGCAGAATCCAGACTTAGACTGTATGGCAGGAGATTATACAAGCATGTGGAAGGTAGGTTTTACAAAAACATTTACTCAACAACAACAAATCCAAGGTCCATGTTCAGCACTGTTGTATCTCTAAACACCACATGCCTGAATTTAAAGCAGGCATGTGGTGTTTAAAGATACAACAGTGCTGAACATGGACCTTGGATTTGTTGTTGTTGAGTAAATGTTTTTGTAAAAGCTACTTTTACATATACCTTCTAAATCTGGGAACAAGCCAGTTGGTCATTTCTGGGGACCAATCATGTTTCATAAACCTTTTGAATTGTCTTATTGTTGGAAACTACAAATGCAAGGAAATTGGGAAGTTCCTTATAGGTCATATTTTAATTTGGAGATTCATCAGAATATAAACATGCTCCAGAAACATATAGCTTACTTGTTTTTGGAATTTGAATGTAAAACTAGCTTGATCTTGGTTTACTAACACAGAACAACTCTTTAGTCCACTACAGATTAAATTACAGAATCAGGGCATTATATCTCTTATATATTATATATTATTATTATATATTACCATTATATATTAATTAATAATAGTAATAATAATAATAATAATAATAATAATAATAATAATAATAATAATAATAATAATAATAATAATGATGATGATGATGATGTTGTAAGGGACCTTGGAGGTCATCTAGTCCAAACCCCCTGCTCAGGCAGAAAACCCTATACCATTTTAGACTATCACATACTTTATCTTTAGCAAAATAACAAGACCCAAAACAAGCACAAACAGGCAGAAAAAAGGATAGAAAAATAGGCATAAATACCTAGAACAGACAAGCTAGAAACAAGGCTAACAGCAAAGCACATCCACCAACTAAAAAGAGGGATTTTCAAACAGCAAACACATGGAACAGGTGACTGATACTATTGCGGTATGCAATACATGTTCCATGTATGCGCTTATGCCCAAAGAACACCCAAACTATACACCCAAACTATACATGCATTAGATTAAATTATGTGAACTGCTACAGGAAAAAGTAAGGAACTTAGAGGCAACTCTAGCCAAACCCCAATGTACAAAAGAAAGCTCCACCCAAACCAAACCAAATAATGAACAAATAACTCCCAGAGGATTTGACCCTACTGATAAACCATTGGAGGAAGACAAATGGAATTCCTTCATACATAGAAGGAAACACAATACTCAAAGAAAGAAGCAGCATACAACTAACAAACCCCTTCTGCCCAATCGAATCCAACCAGAACCAGCCCCATTAAAACTGAACAATTGATTTCTCCCCTTAGATGGAAACACACAGACCCATAACATCCCCCTCAAAGAAAATGTGCAGACACCTAGCAAAGAACCAATTTCAAATATCTCTAAAAAGTCACTTCAAATATCAACAAACACACCTGAGATAAACAGAAAAGCACCCCAAACTGCAGCCCCCCCCAAAAGGAAGGTGAGTGTTGGTAATAGGAGATGATATCCTCAAAGGAACAGAATCTTCCATCTGCAGACCAGACATACAATCCAAGGAGGTATGTTGTCTCCCTAGAGCAAAAATCAAAGATGTGGCTGAGAACCTAACCAAAATAATTAGGCCCACAGATTACTACCCATTCCTCCTCCTCCACATAGGGACAAATGACACAATAAAGAACCTGAGTACAATAGTGAGAGATTAAAAACAACTAGACAATAAAGTTAAGAAGCTAGGCACAAAAGTAGTGTTCTCATCAGTACTCCCAACAAAAGGCCAATCCCCATTGAGGGGAAAAAGAATTTTAGAAATAAACCACTGGCTAAAGCAGTGGTTCTCAACCTTTCTAATGCCGTGACCCCATAATACAGTTCCCCATGTTGTGGTGACCCCCAACCACTTATACATCGCCGGGTGCCAGGGGCGTGGCCACCAAGTGGGCGTGGCCACCAAGTGGGCGTGGCCACCATGTTGTGTAGGCAGAATCTGCCCAATATTTGCTGAAATACATTGCACTCAGAT
>NW_015386403.1:2546913-2565630 GCF_001527695.2 Protobothrops mucrosquamatus | reverse complement strand
TCTGCGCCTGCGCTCTTCACACGCCTCCTGCAGGGCATGTTTGGTAAAGTTCCTGCATGCAGGCTGCCGCCAAGCAGAGGGAGTAGCACAGCTAAGGAAAAGGGCAAAAAAAAATGGCGGACGGCGTTGTTTGGCGACCCCTGTGAAATGGTCGTGCGACCCCAAATGGGGTCGCGACCCACAGGTTGAGAACCGCTGGGCTAAAGGGTTGGTGTCGCCAAGAAAACTTTGGTTTCCTGGATCATGGACTGCATTTCTTGTGCGAAGGACTCTTGGCAAGGGATGGGATGCAGCTCATGAAAACAGGCGAAAATGTACTCAGAAAAAGACTGGTTCAACTCATCAGAAGGGCTTTAAACTAAAATTGAAGGGGAAGGATGACCAATCTCTAAAATCTCTAGAACGCAAAACCAATCATAAATCCCCCCCCCAAAAAACAAATCAAACAATGAGATAGGCAGTGATGAGAAAAAAAAGAAGAACTCAAAGAATACTCAGGAGATGCAGGAAACATACAGGCATAAAAGTCTTAAATGCTTAAATAAAAATGCTCAAAGCTTGGGAAATAAACAGGGTGAACTAGAATCAATAGTACACAAGGGAGGGTATAACATAGTTGGCATTACAGAAACCTGGTGGGACAAAACCCATGAATGGAATGGACTGATGGATGGATACAAATTGTTCAAAAGAAATAGCTCTACAAAAAGAGGAGGGGGAGTTGCACTATATGTAAGAGAACACTACATATCTACAGAAATGTACATGATCAAAGATAAAATCTCTCCAGACAATGGGTCAATATAAAAGAGAAAAAAAGTGACATTGCCATAGGTGTATATTACAGGCTACCCAACCAATCAGAAGAAATAGATGAACTCTTTGCCAACCAGTTAACAAATGTATGCAGGAAGCAAACATAGTAGTAATGGGAGAGATCAACTATCCAGATATCAACTGGAAGACAAACTCTGCAGTGAGCAGGAGATCAAACAGATCCCTAACCAACCTAGCCAACACCTTTGTCACTCAAAAGGTGGAGGTGAGAACTAGACATAAAGCTATAGTGGACTTAATCCTTACTAATAGAGAAGAAATGATAGAGGGAATTGAAATTGCCAGAACCCTGGGTGAAAGTGACCACGTCATACTGGAATTTAACATAATGCAAACACTAGCAATATAAAACAATCCAACCAGTGTCTTAAACTTCAAAAGAGCTAACTTTAACAAACTCAGAGAGAATCTAGGAATGATCCCATGGATGAAAATCCTAAAGGGGAAAACAACCCAAGAAGCATGGGAAACTCTGAAAAATGCTATCATAAAAGCTCATACCAGCACAATATCACTGAGAAAGAAATCCAAGAAGAAACCAGCATGGCTGCACAATGATCTCTCTGATAAACTGAAAGACAAAAAGGACAAATACAAAAATTGGAAAGAGGGGCACATAACTAAGGCCAATTATCAGCAGACAGCCAGAACATGCAAAGATGAAGTCAGGAAAGCAAAGGCTCAGAACGAACAAAGACTTGCAATTGAAATCAAGGATAATAAAAAAAGTTTCTTCCAACACAGAAAAAAGTCAAGGAAACTGTAGGTCCACTAAGGACAGAAGATGGCAAGGAAATAAGAGGCAAAAGGGAGAAAGCAGAGCTGCTTAACTCATGTTTCATGTCAATCTTCACAGAAAAAGTAACTTTAGCCCAACATACCCAAAATATCACTGCAAAAACAAACTAGAAACAAAAATTAAAATGAGTAAGAAAATGGTAAGAGAACACCTATCCAACCTTGATGAATATAAATCACCTCGACCCAACAGATTAAATCCCAGAGTTCTGAAGGAGCTGGCATATGTTATATCAGAACCATTACACCACATCTTTCATAAATCCTGGAGACCAATCAGTTTAACATCAATACCTGGGAAGATCCTAGAAAAGATAATCAAAAAACAGATCTGCGAACAACTAAAAGCAAACAAATTAATAACTAGTAGCCATTCTTTGATAAAGTGACTAAACTAGTAGACCAGTGAAATTCTGTGGACATAGTATACTTAGATTTCAGTAAGGCATTTGATAAAATAGATCTGTAGCTAGCTGGCAAACCATACTCAACAAGTAGTTCTCAATGGCACCACATCCACATGAGAGAATTAAGCAGCAGGGTACCACAAGGTTCCGTCTTGGGTCCAATACTCTTCAATATCTTCATAAATGACTTAGATGAGGGAATTGAAGGGGAACTCATCAAATTTGCAGATGACACCAAACTGACAAGAGTAGCAACCCCCCTAGAAGACAAACTCAGGATCCAAAAAGATCTTGACAAACCTCAAAAATCGGCCCTCTCCAACAAAATGAGTTTCAATGTGGAGAAAAGCAAAGTTTTATATTTAGGCAGGAAAAATCAAAAGTACAAGTACAGATTGGGCAAGACCTGGCTCAAAAACAGTAACTGTGAGAGGGACCTTGGAGTCCTAATGGACAATCACTTGACTATGAGCCAGCAGTGTGCAGCAGCAACCAAAAAAGCTAATACAATCCTGGATTGTATAAACAGAGGCATAGAATCAAGATCACATGAAGTATTAGTACCATTTTATAAAACTCTAGTAAGACCACACCTGGAATACTGTAGCCAATTTTGGTCACCATATCACAAAAAAGATGTTGAGAATTTGGAAAAAATTCAGAGAAGAGCAACTAAGATGATCAAAGACCTGGAGACTAAAACATACGAAGAACAGCTGCGGGACTAGGGTTTGGCTAGTCTAAAGAAAAGAAGAAATAGGGGAGATATGATAGTAGTATTCCAGTATTTGAGGGGCTGCCACAAAGAAGAGGGGATCATTTTATTCACCATAGCACCAGAGGGAAGGACGAAAAACAATGGTTGGAAACTGATCAAAGGTAGAAGCAACCTGGAATTAAGAAGAAACTTCCTGATAGTGAGGACAATTAACTAGTGGAACAGCTTGCCTCCAGATATCATGGGCACTCCATCACTGGAGATTTTTAAGAAGAGACGATAGGTTCTCCTGCTTGAGGAGAAGACCACCAAAGTCTATTCTATTCTATTCTATTCTATTCTATTCTATTCTATTCTATTACATTACATTACATTACATTACATTACATTACATTACATTACATTACATTACATTACATTCTGCATTCCATGTTGTACTGCTGACTGATAATGAAATATAAATGCAACTGACAACTCCCTGCTGAAACACATTGCAACATTCCCTCCTAAAGTGATAGAAGAAGAAATCTCAAACATTTCACATACAGAGATATTTCAAAGAAGAAATGTAAAGCATAGAAGTAAACAAAGTTATAACTGGTAGCCAGTATGGGTTTGTTAAAAACAGATCATGCCAAACCAATCTTATTTCATTTTTTGATAAAGTGATTAAATTAGTAGACCAGAAAAATGCTGTGGGCATAGTATACTTAGATTTCAGTAAGTCATTTGACAAAGTAGACCACAACCTACTTCTTGTTAAGCTAGAAAATAGACAACATCACCAAACTGTACTCAAAGGTGCTACATCCACATGGAGAGAAGAAAGCAGTGGGGTACCAAGGGCTCCGTCTTAGGCTGTGGACGTAGTATACTTAGATTTCAGTAAGGCATTTGATAAAATAGACCACAACTTACTCCTTGGTAAGCTAGAAAAAGGTGGAATAGACAACATCACCACCAGATGGATTTGTAGCTGGCTGACAAACCGTACTCAATGACACTCAATGGCACTATATCCACATGGAGAAAAGTAATCAGTGGAGTACTACAAGGCTCCGTCTTAGGCCCAGTACTCTCAATATCTTCATCAATGACTTAGATGTGAGAATAAAATTTGCAGATGACACTAAACTGGCAGGAATAGCCAACACCCCAGAAGACAAGCTCAGGATTCAAAAAGATCTTGACAAACTGGAACAATGGGTCCTATCCAACAAAATGAGTTTTAATGTGGAGAAAAGCAAAGTTTTACATTTAGGCAGGAAAAATCAAAGATATAAGTACATGCTAGTAAAGTTATGCTTAAAATCCTACAAGCTAGACTCCAGCAGTATGTGGATCGAGAACTACCAGAAGTACAGGCAGGATTTCGAAGAGGCAAAGGAACTAGAGATCAAATTGCCAACATACGCTGGATCATGGAGAAAGCTAGGGAGTTCCAGAAAAACATCTACTTCTGCTTCATTGACTATGTTAAAGCCTTTGATTGTGTGGATCACAACAAATTGTGCCAAGTTCTTAAAGAAATGGGAGTACCAGACTATCTTATTTGTCTCTTGAGAAACCTATATGTGGGTCAAGAAGCAACAGTGAGAACTGGACACAGAACCACTGACTGGTTCAAAATTGGGAAAGGAATCCGGCAAGGCTGTATACTGTCGCCCTGTCTATTTAACTTATATGCAGAGCACATCATGAGAAAGACAGGGCTAGATGAATCAAAAGTTGGAATTAAGATTGCTGGGAGAAATATCAACAACCTAAGATATGCAGATGATACCACTCTAATGGCAAAAAGTGAAGAGGAACTAAAGAGCCTATTGATGCGGGTAAAGAAGGAGAGTGCAAAAGTTGGCTTGAAACTCAACATTAAGAAAACCAAAATCATGGCATCCGGCCCTCTCAATTCCTGGCAAATAGATGGGGAAGAAATGGAGATAGTGACAGATTTTATTTTCCTGGGCTCCAAGATCACCTCAGATGGGGACTGCAGCCAAGAAATTAAAAGACTCTTGCTCCTGGGGAGGAAAGCTATGGCAAATCTAGACAGCATACTAAAAAGCAGAGACATCACCCTGCCAACAAAAGTGCGTATAGTCAAGGCCATGGTTTTTCCAGTTGCAATGTATGATTGTGAAAGTTGGACCATAAGAAAGGCTGAGTGACAAAGAATTGAGACCTTTGAACTATGGTGCTGGAGAAGACTCCTGCGAGTCCCTTGGACTGCAAGGCGTTCAAACTGGTCAGTCCTAGAAGAGATCAACCCCGACTACTCTTTAGAAGGCCAGATCCTGAAGTTGAAACTCAAATACTTAGGTCACCTAATGAGAAGGAAGAACTCACTGGAGAAGGGCCTAATGCTGGGAAAGATTGAAGGCAATAGAAGAAGGGGATGACAGAAAATGAGGTGGCTGGATGGAGTCACTGAAGCAGTAGGCATGAACTTAAATGGACTCCAGAAGATGGTAGAGGACAGGAAGGCCTGGAGGAATGTTGTCCATGGGGTCGTGATGGGTCGGACATGATTTCGCAATTAACAACAACAACAACAATCTTAAAAACAATAACTGTGAGAGGGAACTTGGAGTTCTAGTGGGCAATCACTTGACTATGAGCCAGCAATGTGCAGCAGCAGCCAAAAAAGCTAATACAGTTCTGGGTTGTATAAACAGAGGCATAGAATCAAGGTCACATGCTTTATAAAACCTTAATGAGACCACACCCAGAATACTGCAACCAATTTTGGTCACCATACTACAAAAAAGATTTTGAGACTTGGAAAAAATTCAGAAAAGAGCAACTAAGATGATCCAAGGCCTGGAGATTAAAACATATGAACAATGGCTGCAGCATTTGGGTTTGGCTAGTCTAAAGAAAAGAAGAAATAGGGGGTGACATGATTTTATTTTATTTATTTAACATGGATTTATATGCCGCCCTTCTCCCTATAGGACTCAGGGCGGCTTACAGCATATTAAAACACTTAAAACATCATCCCCCCATAAAAACCTGTTAAAAATGATAGCAGTATTCCAGTATTTGAGAGGCTGCCACAAAGAAGAGGGGGTCAATTTATTCTCCAAGGTAGCAGAGGGCAGGACAAGAAACAATGGTTGGAAACTGACCAAAGAAAGAAGCAACCTGGAATTAAGGAGAAAGTTCCTAACAGTGAGGACAATTAATCAGTGGAACAGCTTGCCTTCAGAAATCATGGGTGCTCCATCACTGGAGAAGTTTAAGAAGAGACTGGACAGTCACTTGTCTGAGATGGTATAGGTTCTCTTGCTTGAGCGGGGGGCTGGACTAGAAGACCTCCAAGGTCACTTCCAGCTCTATTCTATTCTATTCTATTCTATTCTATTCTATTCTATTCTATTCTATTCTATTCTATTCTATTCTGAGACACCTTTTAGATTTTGAATAAAATTTTAGAAAAGCACAATATTTTAAGCAAAATGTTCTTTAATTCTTCTAATTTCTCCCTAGTCATAATTACATCTGTGCATGTACAATGCTGTTTTATTCCTGTAGGTTAGAAATAGAAAAAAGAGGTATTTGCTGGAATTGTGTGCAACAATTGGGAGTAACCTGTTTAGAAGGAAATAAGGAATGATAATCAAATAATCTATAAATGAAATAAAAATGTTTGCAGCATATTTCATCCCATGATATTTACTCAGAATCAATACAATGCATCTTGTTAGACAGGCAAAGGAAAGGGTACATTTTTCTATAGGTTTAATAATATATCATGGCTTTAAATTTTAGGCAAACTTCATACACGTAACATGTGCACATGCACACATATGTACAAACAAACAATAGCTGAGGAGATTCTCTTAAGTAGATAGTAAAGGAAGTTCTTTTTGTTAAAGATAAGTTGAGGTATGCCTCACTATATAATGGTCTCTCAAAACTCCAAGTATGAAAGTTTTTTTATTTCTTATTGGTATTTCCTGTTCATAGTAGAGACAAATAGAATGTACATCACCCTATATCAGGGGTGTCAAACTGCCTGCCCGTGAGCCGGTTTCAGCAAACCAAAGCCATGCTCATCCCATTGCCGGAAATGCAAAAAGAGTCGCAATACATTGCGACACATCATGTGACATGGCAAGTTTGACACCAGTGCCCTATATTATCTGAATAATATATGATCCAAACTGTGAATTAGAGGATGAGATATTTTGTATTTCAAATGACCAAGCCCTGAGAAATTATGCAGATAACCCTTGCTCATTAAAGAGAAACAAGAAGTTTTTTCTTCTTTTGAGGAAATTTTATACACCACTATTCTTAGTTACATACTTCAAAAAAAAAGCACAGATCTAAAAATATCAAATGTAGATGTAGGAAGCAGTGTGTCAACTCTACAATGAGTCTGGCTGCAGCCATATTTCTCTTCATTCTAGGATGCCACATAAAATGGAGGGGGGGTTGCCCAGGTTCCCATGGGAACCAAGGTCATCTATTGCTCCTGTGATCAGGGACTGGGCATTGTATAAGAAAACCTGCCAAATGAATGTATTAGGGAATGTAGTGATGACATAGTTTTGTGGGTGGGACATTATACTTTGTAACTGGGAAATTTTTAGTGGGAATTTCAGACTTGGTTTCACTTTTGATCTTGCCAATTCTTTGTAACTAATAAACATGTTCTTTGGGGAATTTCCAAGCCTCGGAGTTCTGCTTTATTTGTCTCTGTTTGTCGGAACCATGACATTAAACCAAGTCTCCTAAAACTCCTAAAATGCCTACCCATCTTTTTGGGAGAGCAGTGAAGACTCAGAAAAGAGTTGAAGATGGAGAAAAAGAATGGAACCACTACTGGCCGCAATGGAATTCTGGCTGTCAGAGCTCAAGTAGCTGCTCCAACCACTGAGGAGGCATCACTGGCAAGGGATCGGCCAAAATCCATGTTGATCCAAACTGGGAATCTGGTACCACAGGGGGGAACTACAATCCTGGCAGATCTCTACCAAGCCGAGGCTGCTCATCAGCAAAGGAGCACACTTGCAGCTGCTGAAGAGGAACTCCAGTTGCTACCATCCCAGAGTTTTTTATCCACAGCATACCAGAAGGGAAAGGGGTTGATTGGAGGAGACAATTCCAGAGACTGGAAGTTCCAGTTCACAGTCCACAGCTCCTTGCTCGAGTAGCTGAAGGAGAAATTCAGCAGGCTGGAGGTAAAAGAGATAGTTCCCATCACTCAGGATGTGTGCGCCATGGGGGAGGAAGGCCAAGGGCTACCCATCTCCCCCCTCACCTGAGTCCCAGCCTGCCTGCTGGAGCCCATGCTGCCTCACCTGTTTCCCAGCCAACTGTGATGTCAAGCCCTGGATCCCAGCCAAGCCTGCTGCTGTGGCCTCAGCCTGCTAGTCCAGGAGCCCGGCCAAGGGAAGTCTGAAGAGTGGTTCGGCCACATTCCCAGGACAAACAGGCAGCCCAGAAGCAGACATATTTGGCCCCGCTGAGGTTAGAGCTACCTGCCTCCCAAACTTTGGATCAGTGGGTATTTGGGCAAATGTAAAAAAAGCCTTAACCTAAACTGCTAAGGTTTACAAGGAGCAGGCTGATAAGAAACACTCCCCTCAAAGACCATTTTATATTGGGGAAAAGATTATCTTTCAATTAAGTATTTGAGATTGAGATTACCCAGCAAAAAATTGGGGCCAAAGTTTCTGGGTCCTTTTCCTATTTCCAAAATCATAAATCCTGTTATCATGGAGTTAAAGCTTCCATGGCTTTTGAGTAAAGTCCACCCAGTGTTCCATTGTAGTCTGTTGAAACCTGTTTCTGAGTCCTGTTTAAGACCTATTCCAAAGAAACCACCAGGTCCAATAGTGGTACAGGGTGAAACACATTATGAGGTAAAGCAAATTCTTGATTCTAGATTGTACAAGAGGAACTTACAATATCTCGTTCAGTGGAAAGGCTATCCACTGTCAGAAGCCATATGGTTGAAATGTGAAAGATGTGAAAGCAGAAAGGTTAATACAGAAATTTTATAACAAATATCCTCACAAATCTCGAGGAAATACCTAACATGCTTTTTGTTTCCCCTACAGGAGATTATTTCCTTTTAAGGGGGTCCGATTCTCAACTCTACAGTGAGCCTGGCTGCAGCCATCTTTCTCTTCATTCTAGGTCGCCACATAGAACGGAGGGAGGGGGCTTGCCCAGGTGCTTCACTAGTCAAAATAATCTTCTGTCCCATGGGAACCAAGGTCATCTACTGCTCCCTTGATCATGGACTGGACGTTGTATAAGAAAGCCCACCAAATAAATGTTTTAGGGAATGTAATGATGGCATAATTTTGTGGGTGGGACATTATACTTTGTAACTGGGAAATTTTTAGTGGGAATTTCAGACTTGGTTTCACTTTTGATCATGCCAATTCTTTGTAACTAATAAACATGTTCTTTGAGGAATTTCCAAGCCTCGGAGTTCTGCTTTATTTGTCTCTGTCTATCAGAACCATGACACAGTGCTCTTCCAGATAAAATGAAGAAAGAATAAGGATCAGTTATAGCTCCCAAGTTTGCCTCTTGCTATAAGACATTAATAGTATGTTAATTCATGGTAATCAAGAATCATAATGTTTAATAGTACCTTTTCTGACTTTAAATTTTAAAAGTTTTTGTGAACTACAACTCGTCTCACAGGTGCATGGACACAATTTAAATTCTAAATAATTTTAACTGCTTTGTGCATCTGATGAAGAGAGTCACAGCTCATGAAAACTTGTAGTTTTTAATAAACCTTGTTAGTCTGCTACGATATTCCTGCTTCCTGAAAGAGAGGAAATCTGCTTTTGGCTTTCACATTCACAAAAAGTACAAAGAATTTCTAATATATAAAACATTTGCCAGCATCCTTGTAAAATTTCATCTTATTCTGCTGTCAGATGAATTTGATCTGTGTTGACAATATGATAGTAATAAAATGGAATAAACTGTTTGCTTGGTGCTGTGTCCTTCAAACATTCTCTGTTGATTTCCAGAAATATTTCACAATCCATTTTTATGTATCATTTCTAATATGTACTGCACAATAATACAACAGTCTCTGGTCTTTTTATAGATGTTGTATAAATTTATATTTACTGTTGTGGCAGTATATAAATAATACAATATATGGCGACAGTTTAAGGATCTTATTGCATAACAATATCAATCACTATTGATTTGTGCACATAAAAATAGGCTAAAATACAATTTGATCCTCTCATTCTTTCTTCTCATTAACCCAAAGCTTGTGTATATACATGATGAATTCTATAATGCTTTATATTTATATTTTATATTTATTATATTTATATTTATAAATATATTTTATATTTATTTATTTCAAGCATATCCAATTCTCAGAGACTGCCTGGGCAAGTTCCTGAAGTTTCCTTAGCAAGGTTTTTCAAAAGTGGTTTGTCATTGCCTCCTTCCTACAGTTGATAGAAACTGACTAGCCCAAAGTCAACCGACTGGATTCATGCCTAAGGTGAGACTAGAACTCATGGTCTCCAAGTTTCTAGCCTGGAGCCTTGACCTCTACACAAACCAACATAGTGACTAAATATGATTTATATTGTTGAGGCAAACCTGCAGGAATTAATCATTTTACATTTCATTTATTCCAATGAGCTAGTGTTCAACATGTGTTGAATTGTTTTACTTAAATGCATATTATATTAATTTAATTGGTTTGTACCAGCTTCAGTTAAAAATATATAAAAATAGTGAACAGTTTTTTTAAAAAAAACAGCAACATTTTAAAAATTGTGAAAGTGAGAATTGCAAAGACAAAGAGTCCTGGAGACAATATATGGTGACAGTTACAAAAATATGTTTTAAAGCTGGGAAACAAAGAAAGCTTTGAAAGGAAACTCAAGTTGGTTCTGCTTAATTCCCTGAATTACAATACACAAGTATGCACTTTAAAAAAAGTGAATGACACTTTAATAAAATTGTTAAACATCATTGAATATGTTACCATAGTCACTTTATTTTGATTAACTTAGCAACTTCTTGCTAGGAGCAAGCTAAAGTGATTGACAGTTCCAGGAAATGCGTAGATTGGAGAGATATATTGCAGAGCATATTTTATCAGATTTGCAAATCAGTGGTAGAGAAAGAGGAAATATCTTTTAATTTGTTTTAATGGAGTTGGTCTACTCTATATCTGCAGTCTCCTTACTGCTATTGCAATTTCCTACTATCAATCTCTAGCCAGGTGTAGATATGATCAGTGGTGGGATTCAAATATGTGAACAACTGGTTCCAGAAGTCCATTCTGGGCCTGCGCAACAAAAAATTAGCTACCAGTTCTGCCGAAGTGGTGCGAACCGGTTGAATCCCACCATGGGATATGATGAGAAAACTACACAAATAAATAATATTGGCTGGTATATACTGGTTGTTGTATGAATTCTGTTTATTAATTAAGATAGAATGATATTGGAAAGGAAATCTGTCATAAAATAACCATTTATTTGTAATGCCAGATGCCAAAGGAAGAGTTTTACCAGAATTGTGTATCTATTACTTGGATTAATTTTGCAAGTAGGTTTTAATTAACTCATTTGGTATGTTGTACTTGTTTAATGATTTGTAGTGGGAGCAGTTAAGAGATGTTTGACTAGTAGCAAGTTCTGTGTACTCTGATAAAGGATCTGTTTAATCCCCACCCACACATAAGCAATTGGTTTTATAATTACATTTTACATGATTGTAAATGCTTATTATTGAATAATACAGTGTAGTCTGGCCATAAGCTAGGTTTAAAATTGTAGCTAACCAATTAAATCTCTTTTTTTTCCATTTGTAATGTGTTGAAGAAACCGACTTCTGTTTTTCTTCTTCAGTACTGGAGCAGTACTGAACCAATATGCAGGATCATTATTGACATGCAATTACAGTATGAACCAGATAAGAAACAGGTTCAGACAAAATAGCATGTTAATAATTAGTAACAAATGGGCAGATTCTTGGTCTCTATGAAGCCAAAAAGACTTTCAGAAATGAGCAGATGAGGAAATCCAGACCTAATATTTCCCCCACTACAAATATTGCTTCCAGTTATAATAGTGCTATTTCAATGCTCACGTCTATCAGTTATCTTGCTCTCCCTTGTACAGTGTTCATTCATGAAAGAAACATATGTTTCTTATTTTTGTGAATTATGAAAAATAAAAATATGTATCTGATTAAATGACTTTGCGTGTTTTCTTTAACAAGATGAAAGATCCCCTATATTCTGTCTAACATTGTATTCATATCAAATTAACTGTTTTGCAAAGTTATCATTTGTAATATAATAGACTGTCTTTGAAATTTGCACTGCTTGCCAAAGTCAACTCATTAATCTAATGCTAGTCTCTTTGCTCTGCAAATGTTATGCTTCAAGTCTGAATAAACCTTTGCAGGCTCTGTTTATTGACTGCTATTTGTTTCAAACAAACATCATTTTGAGAAGCACACTTAAAGTTTTTCAGTGGCTTTAATTTCCTGTTTTAGCAAAAATATCAGGAATAAATTATAACTTATTTTGTGCATTGCATCAATTTTGCTTTTTTTTTTTCAAGAGCTTCTTGAAAATAAAAGGTCAGAGCTGCACATGTCACTGGAGTCTTGGTGGGAATGACAATGTTAAAATGGGAACATGGAGACGGCTCTGCGGCAATGGAACACATCCTGGAATGTGTTGTTTATCTATTGATGTTGACATCGCAACTCTATTTCTATGCCTTGGTGAACAATGGGCATCCACCATTACCCATAGTGTCTGGAGTGACATTATGAAGATTTAATTTTATATCTTTGGCTAACTTCAGAAGACAGATCGTGTCCTTCCATCATTGTCTATGTTATCCACATACTGTTTTTGTTTCCTGACTATGCCCAAAATTAGCCGCAATATTTGTAGAAAGGACCAGACTTTCTACAGATTTATTAATCTCATCTACAGATCACAGAATAAAATTTGTTCCATCAAATTTTTGCATCATTTTACAAGTAAAGGGCAAATAAATCAGAAAATGTGCATTCATTTTCATGTGCAATTTCTCCTAATATATAGATTTTATATAACTCTTTCTCTGATGTGCATATTTCTGTATATATTTACTCCAGTACACATTTCAAGATGTGATTTTTCTTAATTTATTTATATATGCATATATTAAGAAAACACACATTTCCTAATATAGAAATATGTCTTCAATTACTTAGCTGAGGTTTGCATTGTAACTTTCAGGAAAGAATAAAATCTAAGCAGTAATTGTGCTCTGATTTACAAAGTTATACAAAGCTTTACAAAAAGAAGGTCAGTTCACTTAAAAATGGATATAATAGGGCTTCCGGTTCTGGTTCGCGACGGTACGGTCGAGCGAAGGGAGTCGTCCCTTTGCCGATCGAGTTTCCCCTGCTGGTATACCCCTTAGAGGGTCAAAAAGACGCTCTGGAGGAGCATCTACCGTTGAGGAGGCTTCTCGGATAGTTGCAGAGGAGCGTCGTCGTCCTCTGTGCACCAAGTATCTCCTTTGGGCCGACAGGGTAAAGATCAGCCAGTAAAATGGCCGATCATTTAGCTGTGCCAACTGCAAACCACAAGATCAGCTAAGCAAATGGACCCACCGTGGAGAACCCGGTGAGACTTTCCCTTCACCTATATTTTCTTTATGCCTGTGAAAAGTTTTTTTTTCCTTGGAATTATTCCCTTTTCTGGTGAAGCGGCTTTTTAAATGGGGGAAGCGAAGCACAAAGGATTAAATTTATTTTTGTTTTAATGGTTGATTTTATTTTTGGATATTGGGAGCCTCAAGAAAGTTTTTTTATAATATTTGGAGAATATTGTTTGCTTTTACCTTTACGGTGTCCGGAAGGATTGAACATCTGATTACTTTCCGGGGGACTCTCTCTGACAAATTTATTCATTGTACTTGCTATTTTTTCTTCGCTGGAAAGACTTTCATTTTGTACAAAGGAAAAAGGCGAGAGAACTGGAAGGAGATGGATATTGTGATTTCTTTTTAAATATAGTCTCCTTTAAAAGGATAAGGATTTGAAAGATAATAAAGATGGAGGAAACTGGTGTAGATCTTACTTACAAGTATATTTTGGACAAAATATTGGAAAATACGGAGAAGATAATTGTTTGCTCAAAGGAGATTTCTTTGTTTCGACAAAGCAAAAGACAAGGACTAAGTGAAACATCAGTTTATACACAAGAGGCTTGTGCTCTGCTTATTGAGGTGGAAGAAGCAAATCCACAGCTGGACAATCAATTGATTTTTGGAAAAAAGACTTGATATTAACAGACAAAGGACTTATGATAAGGAACTGGATGATCTTGCTTCAGAAGGACAAGTTGGACTGCAGATGCCATTTGAATTTGAGATAGAGAAAAAACACGGGAAGAAGAGAAACATGTGATCAAAGAGGATGATATAAAAGAAAGGATTTTAAGTGAAATTTATTCAATGTTAAAAGAAAGGGAAAATGATGTTCGAGTCATTCAGATTAACTATAACTTTTATACTAATTTAACAAAATGCATAATGGGAGTTTTCTCTTTGGAGTGTATAGTGTGATAGGCGGAGGCCCGATTATGGAAACCTGTTTGGACTAGAAAGAAACCCAGAATAAGATATAAATATTAAATCTGATTATAGTAACGTGGTAAAGGCCTTATAGCAATTTGGATTGATTTGGTCTTGGACTTTGTTAAAAGGGTTTTATATGGTATAATGAGAAGAGAACTGAAATATGGGAAATTATGGAATTAATTATTGGAGATTTGGAGAAACAGTGAAAAACAATAGAAGACTGGTGAGAAAGAGAAGAATTTTTCTTTGGAGCTAATAATGCTTAAATAAAAAAAACACTTGGGGCACCTGAATAGTAAATGAATATGTTAGTTTAAGATTAAATATTTGTAAAATTAAGAAAGCATGATACAGGATCTTTGGGATGGATAATGAGTTTGTAAATTTTTACTGATTAATGAAATTTATATAGAGTGATATATTCAATGAAAATTTGTTTCAGAAAGGTTTTAATGAGCCTATAATAATATAAATAGATAGAGAATCTTAGCTTATCTTTAATTATATAACTTGGATGAAATGTTATATTAGTGAATGAATTGGTTTTAGAAAGGTATTGATTTGATTATAATGTTTTTAAATGAATGGAATTTCATTAAGCTTAAGTTTAAATGTGTGAAGAAATATAGGTTTTTATAGATTAAAATTTGTTTATTGATTAATGCAGTTGATGGTTAGACATAGTAATGAATGAATTTATTTGAAAATGTATTAACTTGTTTATAATGTTCTATATAGCTAGAGAGGGAAATTTTTAAGAAATAATGGGTATATATTTACTATGTTATTGTTTGTTTTTTTTAAAAATGGATCACCATGTTTCTACATGGGTTCTCAAGCTGTGTTGGTGTAAAATGGAAAACTAATAAAAATTGTTTTGGAAAAAAATAGATATAATAAAACTCTCTGACATCCTCAAATTTTGAAGAGTTTTTACAAAGTGGACATTTCTGAATAAAATAGGAGTACTTTATATTCGGTTTGGAAGTACTATACTTAACACATATATCTCATCTTCCTGCAAGGATGCTAAAATATGGTGGTTTAATGAATTGGTTCCTATGAGCTGGCTAGTTCCAGCAACTGAAATAAGAAATTTTGAGAAATCTTTGGATTTCAAGATAATAATCATAATAATCATAATCATAATCACCATAATCACCATAATAACAATAACAACAACAACAACAACAACAACAACAACAATAACAATAACAATAACAATAATAATAATAATAATAATAATAATAATAATAATAATAATAATAATAAAATTGGAAGGGACCTTGGAGGTCATCTAGTCCAACCCCTGCTCAGGCAGGAAACCCTATACCATTTCGGACAAATGGCTGTCCAGTTTCTTCTTAAAAACGTACAGTGTTGGTCTTCCGGTTTGAGTTCCTGTGCCGATGGCGGCTTTTCCTTTTGCCGCCTGCCCTGAGGACGCATAAAAGCCTCAGAAGCAGCGTCAAACAGCTGCTCCACGGCTTGAATCCCCTTCCCCAGGCAAAGGGGAGGGGGGAGAACTTCTCTGATAGGGGTAGAACTCCTGAGCTCCCACAGTTTTATAGCTGTGGGGGTGGAGGTGAGTTCCCCCGGAGTCAGGGACTTTTCTCCACGCTTTGGGCTGCCTCCGTTCCAAGAGCAAAGCCAGACACGGACTCATCCTCTGCTTAAGGGAGATCATGAGTAGACTTTGGGAGCAGACAGAGTGATCCAGGTGCTTGGGAGAGGCATGAATAAGAGCCTTCAGCTCTGATTTTAATAACTTCTCCATCAAGATTAAAGTTTAAGAAGGAGAAAAAAAGAGAAAAAATGGCCGCGGAAGGGCGTTTTGCTCTTTAATAGAGACTTTCACTTATTGAGGACTTTCACTTTGGCTTTCACTTTCTGCTGGATTATTATTGTTTCAGAGTTACTGGACTGTAGGTGAACAAAATATCTGTTTTTGCTTTTTTTTGTGGCAGTTTTAAAAAAGAAGAATTTTATTGGACATTGTATTATACAAATTAAATTTGAGAAGAAGGGAAGAGAAAGTAAAATGGCTTCAAAGCGTGGGGGAATTTTTCCTCCTCCTCAGAAAGGCTTGAGCTCTTCTTCTCCAGCTGTACAGATATCACAGCAAACAAAACCTACTCCTCCACCCTCTCCTCCATTGCCAGCTTTAACACTGAAAGATTTACAAGATGCTTTAAAAGACACTGTTAAACAGTTTGAAAAGAAACGTGAGGAGAAACTTGAGGAAAAACTTGAAGAAAAAAATGCTGAGATGAGAGATGATATAGTGTTTGCATTGCAAGCTTTGGCTGATAATGTAGATCGTGTTGCAGCGAGGGTGGAAGATGCGGAGGAACATATTGAAGTTTTAGAAATTAGAATGGGTAAAGTGGAAGAAAGCACTGATATAAATCAGAATGAGATTCTTATGTCACAATTTAGAGAAATGGAACATGCGTTGAGAATAAGAGGGTTGTCTGAAAATGCTCAAGAAAAACTGGAGGAGGAAGTCATAACAGAATTAGCTTTGGTTTTGTCCTGCCAACCTGAAGATTTAAAGAGAGAAGTGGAAAAATTGTTTAGAGTTAACTCATGGGTGNCGAGACAGAAAAATCTTCCAAGAGATGTGGTGATTTATTTTTCAAAGAAGTCAATTCGAAATGAGATTATTCAAGCTTTTTATAAACAAAGATTTCAAATTTTAGGTCAAGATGTGATAATTTTAAAAGAAATACCACCCAAGATACTCAGAAGAAGAAAAGATTTTGCTTTTTTGGCTGAAGAATTGAAAGTGAGACAGATGGGAGATACCAGCTGGCATAATGGTTAATTTCATGGGAGTGCGTTATTGTCTTAACACAGTGGCAAAGGCAAAGGATTTTTATAGCTCAATTTTGAAAGCAGGTCATTCAACATCTCCACAAGGTATGAGGAAGGAAAGAACTCAAGAAGATAAAGCACAAGCTACTTCATCACCAAAAGCTATTAAATCACAAGATCAAATTCAAGTGGAGTCACAACTTTTGGAATTTACAGATGATCCAAAATCTCAGAGATTGACTCGTGCAGCTCACAGATGTAAAGAAAGAGAGCAACGAAGATTGGATGAGTTACCTATAGATCAGCAGGTAACTTCAGAGCCAGTGGGAGGAGCGAGACCAAAGAAATCAGTGTCGGCTGATATGCAAGGGGCACTCCTGAGGCTCTCTGCCACTAAAGATGGCAAGGTTCCTGACATGGAATGTTAATGGATTGAACTCACCGCAGAAGAGAAAAAAAGGTATTTTATTATTTGAAGCAACATAAAAATGATGTTATTTGCTTACAAGAGACTCATATTACAGCAAAAGATCAAAAGTATTTGACCAATTCACGGTTGAGAACACATTTTATTGCACCTGCGCCTCAGAAAAAAGGTGGGGTAGTTATTTACGTTAAAAATGAGCTCTTTCCTAAACTGATTGACTCTGACTTAGAAGGAAGATATGTTTTTATTGAAATGCTTTTGAATGGGAAGAAATGTCTTATTATTGGATTATATGCTCCAAATTCACAGCAGAAACAGTTTTATACATCAGAAACTAAATCAAATGGATTACAAATCTGTTATTATGATGGGAGATTGGAATGGAGTTTTGGATTCAAGAAAAGATAAGAAAGGTTCCTGCAAAGCTTTTAATTCAACGTTGCCCAAAACTTTTTTTGACTTGAAAGAAGAACTGGAACTGGAGGATATATGGCGGGACAGAAACATGGATAAGAAAGATTATACTTTTTTTTCGGATAGGCACCAATCTTATTCGAGAATTGATTTTTTTTTGATAACTAATGACTTTCTTTCCAGGGTGAAGAATGTTAAGATTTTTCCTAGGACTTTGTCGGATCATAGCCCAGTGTGGATGGAATTATGTCGTGAAGAAGGAGAGAGAAGATCTTGGAGATTGAATGAAAATTTGTTTAGATATGATATAAATGTGCAGAAGTGTAAGAGTTATTTGAAAGAATTTTTTTTATTAAATAGGCATAAAGGTACTCCGATTTCAACAGTTTGGGATGCTAGCAAAGCTTATATGAGAGGTATTTTGATCTCTATGAATACTGCTTATAAGAGAAAGCAAGTACAAAAACGAAAAGAATTAGAGGAGGAGATTAAATTGAAAGAACAGGCTTTTATTTTGAATCCGTTGGATAATAATTTAAAAGTATCTATAACTATGCTTAGGGAACAATTTAATATGTTAATAGCTGACCAGACTGCAACTAGTTTAAGGTATATGAAATATAATACATTTCGTAATGCAAATAAACCAGGTAGGTGGTTGTCTTATCAATTACGGAAAAAACAGAAATCAAG
>NW_015386403.1:2532398-2544826 GCF_001527695.2 Protobothrops mucrosquamatus | reverse complement strand
ATTTGTGATTGTTAATGTAGTATATTTTATTAAAATTAAATAATTTGTAATAATGATGTTTAATATGTTAGTTTAGGAGAGAGCTAAAGGATGTCATAGAATTGTTAACTTAAGGGTAATATAATTTAAGACAGAATATAATTATTGTATTGTAAACCCTGTGTGTAGCTCTGGGAAGTCGGGGGAAGGGAGGGGGGTGGGGAAGGGTGGGGTATGAGGGAGGTGGGGAGTTATATTGTAAAAATTTTAAAAATTTTCAATAAAAAAAAAACGTACAGTGTTGGTGCGTTCACCGTTTCTGGAGGCAGGTTGTTCCACTGGTTAATTGTTCTAACTGTCAGGAAGTTTCTTCTTAGTTCTAGGTTGCTTCTCTCTTTGGTTAGTTCCCACCCGTTGCTTCTTGTCCTGCCTTCAGGCGCTTTGGAAAATAGCTTGACTCACTCTTCTTTGTGGCAGCCCCTGAGATATTGGAACACTGCTATCATGTCCCCCGACGTCCGTCTCTTCGTTAAACTAGACATACCCAATTCCATTCCTTATATGTTTTAGCCTCCAGTCCCCTAATCATCTTTGTTGCTCTTCTTTGTACTCTTTCTAGAGTCTCAACATCTTTTTTACATCATGGTGACCAAAACTGGATGCAGTATTCCAAGTGTGGCCTTACCAAGGCATTGTAAAGTGGTATTAATACTTCACGTGATCTTGATTCTATCCCTCTGTTAATGCAGCCTAGCACTGTGTTGGCTTTTTTCGCAGCTGCAGCACACTGCTGGCTCATATTTAAATGATTGTCCACTAGGACTCCGAGATCCCTCTCACAGCAAAGTACCCCCTGTACTATACCTGTACATTTGGTTTTTCTTGCCTAAATGTAGAACCTTACTTTTTTCACCATTGAATTTCATTTTGTTAGATAGCACCCAGTGTTCAAGTCTGTCCAGATCCTCCTGTATCCTAAGCCTGTCTTCTGGAGTGTTGGCTCTTTTATGAACTAAAGTAACACATATTTCATATTATACACATTATTGACCTAGACTGAAGTCATAGGTAATGTACTAGAAACTGGTGCAGTTCATTCCAAAAGGATATTTGCCTCAAAATCTATATGGATCAGAATCAGAATAACGAGTTGGAAGGGACCTTGTAGGTCATCTAGTCCAACCCCTACTCAAGCAGGAGATCCTACACCTGGCTGGCTCAGGAATTCTGGGAGTTGAAGTCCATGAGTCATAAAAGAGCCAATGTTGCCTACCTCTGCCCTACACCATTATTAATTGGTTAGCAAAAAGTACATCTATTTTTTTCTACTTGGTTGGGTGGCCTGTAATATACACCTCTGGAAATGGCATTCTTGTTTTCTTTTATATTGACCCATATGCATTCCAGGAAGTTTTCATTTTTGGTCTTGTGCATTTCTGTAGCAATATAGTGGCCTTTTGCATATAATGCAACTTCACCTCCTGTTTTGTGGGGTCTGGGTTTTTTTTGAACAGTTTGTATCCTTCTATCAGTAATTCCAATTATATCATATCTACCATCATGTATTAATAATTCTAGTTCACCCTGTTTGTTCCCCAAACTTTGTGCATTTGTATATAGACATTTGAGATCTTTATGTCTGACTCTGGGTATGCTTCTTATGTTTCCTGTTTGGTGTTTGAGTTTGTCTTCCTTCCCATCCTTCCTTACCTTATTATTTGATTTGTTTTCTAGGGGAGATTTTGCTTGTAATTAGGTCCTAGAGATCCTAAAGCTTGGTCACCCTTCCCCCTCAGTTTTAGTTTAAAGCCTTCCTGATAAGTTGAGCCAGGCGTTTTCAAAAAACATTCTTCCCAGTTTTTGTGAAGTGCAGTCCACCCCTTGCCAAACATCCATCATGGAGGTAGTGCAGACCATGGTCCAGGAATCCAAAGTTGTTTTGACAACACCAACCCTTTAGCCAATGGTTCACTTCTAGAATCATTTGTTCTCTTACCGGATGTTCGTAATCACTTAATATTGTTTTCAGGTCTATTTTCGTTTATTCATCACTCGCCTTTTTTCCCTAGAGTGTTTTGTTTCTTTCTATCTATCTATCTATCTATCTATCTATCTATCTATCTATCTATCTATCTATCTATCTATCTATCTATCTATCTATCTATCTATCTATCTATCTATCTATCTACCTACCTACCTACCTACCTACCTACCTACCTACCTACCTATCTATCTATCTATCTATCTATCTATCACACTTGATGTTGTTAATTTTAGGGACATTTGATGATGCTTTTTTTCTAGGTGTTTGCATGTTTTCTTCCAGGGACAGTCTGTGAAATCAATTGCTCAGCACCAGTGGGGCTACATCAAAGTGGGTTGGGTAGAACATGAGTTTTATTCTAGGTTTGTTTTTTTTTCTATGAGTGACAGGTTTCTATCTCTCTTCTTCTTCTAAGGGATCAATTCTTTTAGAATTGTTTGATCATTATTATGTTCAATTTGGGCACATTCTTCTTGCAAGACTGGGATTTTTCATTTTGTAGATTGAGTTTCAAAGTGGTTAGAGTTACCTCTAGACCTTTTACTTTTTCTCTAATAACACAATTAGTTTACATTTGGTACATTTATAGTTTGGATCTTCTATGGGCATAAGTGTATACATAGAACATGTTTTGCAGATCACAATAGCATCAGTTTCTTTTTCCATGAGTGGATTAAAAAAGAAAAATGAGAAAAAAATGAAAGTGAGAAAAAAATGAAAATGAGAGTGTAGAAGATTTTACCACAGATTTTTAAAAGGGAAAAATGTCCAGTTTAGAAATTTGATATTCTAACAGATCATTTAAAAAATTGGGGGAAAATGCCTAGTTTAAAATTTTAAAGTTCTAGCAGTTCATTTATAATCTCAAACTTTAAGATTTTCAGTGAGTGGAGCTTAGATGCAAGGTTCTTTGTTACCCTGTCTTGGAATGTTCTATAATTATCCCTTTCCTCCCTGCCTTCTTGTGAGCTTTATTTATCCCTTTCTTCTCTATCTTTATATGTTCTGTACTTGATATTGGTTTTTATTTTTTTGCCTTGTGTTTACTATTATTGATAGGAATAAGTGAATGGTCTTCAAAATTTAGTATTGAAAGAGAAATTTAAAATTGAGTTTGCTGCAGTGGTAAATTATTGAGTGGAGAAATAAGCTTACCAAAGCAATTATAATGGATGAGAAACAGAAAAGGATAGCGTAAAGGGAGGATGTAAGATAAATATGTAGGCAAAAATTAGCTGGGTCTTAGAGTGGGAAAGGAAGAAGACAAGCTATAAAAACATCTGTAAGAGGAAACGGCTAGCCAGGAAAACTTAACTAAACTGGAAAACAGGAAAGAACCTATTGTTCTAAGGGGCCCAGAATTCAAAAACAAACACTGAATATGTCTAATATTTTATATTATTAATGTACATATGATGTATGATTTAATATGTAGCAGGAAATAGGTAGGAAGTGGTCAGAAAGAGTGTAACCTCATAGTACCTGAACCAATGGGGAAAGAGGAGGGATGTAGATAAGATAAGATAAGATAAGATAAGATAAGATAAGATAGGATAAGATAAGATAAGATAAGATAAGATAAGATAAGATAAGATAAGATAAGATAAGATAAGATAACCTTTATTGTCAATTTTTTACTGTGGGCACAACGGCACACATCAAAAATGAAATTTAGTTGCCCGCTCTCAAAGTGAAACATATACATGACACATACTTAAACATACTATGTACAACATATGTATAGACCTACACCGCTACATATACATAACAAATAAATATTAAATACTGTCCAACTTGAATATATAAAGGAAGGAAAAGCTTGAGGGTTCACAAGGTTAATGCTGTATGGAATGAAACTATGGCTGAATCTGGATGTTCTGCTATGGATACCATGAAGCCTCCTCCCAGAAGGTAACAAGGAAAACAGGTCGTGAAAAGGATGTGTAGTGTCCCAGATGATTTTACGGACCCTGCTCAAGCAGCGCTTCTATGCTATGTCCTGGATGGGAGGGAGGGAGCTGCCAATGATCTTTTCGGCCATCCTCACCACTCTTTGCACCACCATCCTGTCTGAAGCAGTGATGCTTCCAAACCAGACTGTAATGCTGTATAACAGGATGCTCTCGATTGTCCCCCTGTAGAAAGTGGTCAGGACAGGGGAAGGAAGATGTGCTTTTCTCATGCGACGCAGAAAATGCAGGCGCTGCTGTGCCCACTTCACCAGTTTCTCACTGTTGAGCAACCAAGCCAACCTACTCGTTAGCTGCACACCCAGGAATTTGATGCTGGTAACCATCTCCACAAGTGAATCATTAATGCACAGAGAAGAGTGGCTGTGCCTGCCTTTTCTGAAATCGACAATGATCTCTTTGGTTTTTCTGATATTTAAAACTAGGCTGTTTTCCTTACACCAGTTCACCAACCCCTCAACCTCCTTGCGGTAAGCTTCCACTTTGTCATCCTGAATAAGGCCCACTACTGTTGTATCATCTGCGAACTTCACAATATGGTTGGTGGCAAACCTAGCACAACAGTCATGGGTCAACAGCAGTGGACTTAAAACGCAGCCCTGAGGAGAACCTGTGCTCAAGAAAATGGTATTAGAGGTACTTGTTCCAACTCGCACATATTGGGGCCGGTTGGTAAGAAAATCAAGAATCCAACTGCACAAAGGAGTGTTTAAGCCTAAAAGGCCCAGTTTGTCTACTAGATGCTGGGGAATGATTGTGTTAAACGCCGAACTGAAGTCAACAAACAACAAACGCACGTGAATATTTCTTTCCTCTAAGTGCTTCAAGCTCAGATGGAGAACGGAAGAAATAGCATCCTCCGTAGAGTGATTCGGTCGGTAGGCAAACTGAAGCAGGTCAAATGCTGGTGGGAGGCTAGATACAATAATGTCCTTAATCAGCTTCTCAAAACATTTCATAATGGTGGATGTCAGTGCAACCGGATGGTAATCATTGAGGCCTGTAATTGTGGACTTTTTTGGCATTGGCAAGATGATGGCCATCTTAAAACACAATGGAACCACTGCCTGCTGCAATGAGAGGTTGAAAATATCTGTGAGAACACAAGCCAGCTCCTCTGCACATTCCCTGAGGATACGTCCAGGGATGTTATCTGGGCCTACTGCTTTCCAAATGTTAACTGTCTGCAGTGTTTTCCGGACAGAGATGACCTCAAAGCTTGGCACTTGCTCATCAGCATGGAGCACAGCTTTCCTAGCAGGAGTCCTATTTGATGCCTCACATATACCAAAAATGCATTCAGTTTGTTTAGGAAGTCTCTGTCGTCCTTGCATCTCGATGGAGCCACCTTGTAATCCGTAATGGCCTGGATCCCTTGCCACATTCGCCTGGTGTTTGTTGGGTCCTGAAAAAAGTTCTGAATTTTCTGGCAATGAGCTTACTTTGCACCTTTTATGGCATTTTTTAGATTTGCTCTGGCTGTTCTAAGTGCCCGCATGTCACCAGATTTGAAAGCCACATTCCGTGCTTTCAGCATCTTGCGGACCTCATAAGTCAGCCATGGTTTTTCCTTTGCTCCCATAACAATGCTTTTCAGGACACAGACATCTTCTATGCACTTTTGGATATATGCAGACACCGTGGTGGCATACTCCTCAACATTTGTATGTTGTTTATCAGTAGCTACTTCCTTAAACATGCCCCAATCTGTGCACTCAAAGCAGTCTTGTAATGCTTCTATCGCTCCCTCTGTCCAAACCCTCACCTGCTTTACTGTAGGTTTCATTCTGACTAATAAAGGCTTATATGCTGGAATACGTAGCACTGAGAGATGGTCAGAGGAGCCCAGGTGAGGGTGGGGGTTAGCTTTGAAAGCCTTCTTGATGTTGGAATAAGCAAGATCCAGTGTATTGTCCCCTCTAGTTGCAAAGACCACATATTGATGGAAATGTGGTAGGGTAGCTTTCAAATCCACTTGGTTAAAGTCTCCCACTGCAATAAATGCACTCTCTGGGTGAGTAGTTTGTAAGTCACTGATGGTATGACAGAGAACCTTCAGGGCCTCTTCTCTGTTTGCATCGGGGGGGATATACATAGTTGTGATAATGGTAACAGAGAATTCTCTAGGCCAGTGATGGCGAACCTTTTAGAGACCAAGTGCCCAAAAACTGGCCCCACCCCATTCTACCCCCATCCCCTGCCCCGCCTGCCGCAGGGCCACTCACCGCCTCCAGGGCCCGCCGCAGATTGCCCAGGCAGCCCAGCAGCGCCATGGCGGCCACACCCTCTGTCCGCCCCCACAACATCAACTGTGTGCTATGGGGCGTGAGAGCAGAGTCTTGTCTACACTGCCTGGCTGCCATGTCCTTGGCTGCACTGCTTCGCGTGGCCCATGCTCAGGGCGACTCTCCTCCAGGGGGGCTGCTGATGAAGAGGGGGTCACGGGGGAGGTGAGGCTTGGGCAACGGCATGTATGGCCACAGAGAGGGCTTCGAGTGCCACCTCTGGCATGCGTGCCATAGATTCACCACCACTGCTCTAGGCAGATAGAAGGGTCTGCATTTGATGGTCAGAAGCTCCACATCTAGGGAGCACAGACTTGAAACCACCTTGGCATTATTACACCATCTACCATTTATATAAAAACAGACACCCCCACCCCGGGATTTGCCACTAAGAGTAAAAATCCTGTCCAGTCGAAATGTTGAAAATCCCATCAAGCTAAGAGCACTATCTGGGACAGAGGGCTTTAACCAAGTTTCTGTTGCAATAATGACACAGCAATTTCTCACCTCCCAGTTTGTTGTTAAATCCAGCCTCAAGTAATCCATTTTTGGTTCTAAGGAGCGAGCATTTGCAAACAAAATAGATCAGGGATGTCAAACTCAATTTCATTGAGGGCCGCATCAGCATTGTGGTTGCCCTCGGGGGGCTGGGTGAGCGTAGCCAGGGTGGGTGTGGCCTACTGGGTGGTTGTGGATGGAGTGGGTGTGGCCTATTGGGTGGGCATGGCCAGCTCTACATCGTTCACGTCAAGGGGGCCTGTGGGGGCCTGGGCAGGAGTGGGACAGATCTGAGGGTCTCTGGCAGAAGGGGGTGGGACTGGGGCAAGTGTCAAGGCATGGTCCACTGGAGGAGCCTCACTGCCTGCTGAAACCCCTCCGCCGAAGCCCCTCAAGCCAGATATGTGAAGTAGGTGAGGGCCATTTGCTGGCCACTTCCAGGCGATGGTGCATTTCTTCATTCCTCACAAAGGGTGACACCTCCCCAGCATGAACCCAGGGGACGGGGCCGACATGGCAGGGGCTGGTTCCTCGCTGTTTTCAGACGGCCTTGTGGAGCTAAGACTGAATGCGTTTCAGCATAGATGGCCACCGCAAAATTGTACATTGGCTCCCGGCTGGCTTGGGTTAGGGCCAAGGCAGTGGGGGCCGTTCCCTCACTGTTTCCAGGATGGCTTCAAGGGCCACATGAAACCACTTCGCTGGCCGCATCTGGCCCCCTGACCTTGTGTTTGACATGTCTGAAATAGATGGAAGAGACACTCTAGCTTTTAGTTGGTTTGTACCTTGCAGTGAATTGGTGCTTATACTTGAGATTGCAGTATTTGCATCTTTCAATGCTTGTGCTAACTGTTTCTTTGGAACAAGCTTCAATGCAGGCAGCCTTATTTTCTTGTTTTGGTGCTGTTTTAGATGCTCAGTTATTCTTTGTTTCAATTCTTTTATTTCTTTAGTTAGAGGGTTTTGTTCTTCCTGAGGAAGAGGTGCCTGGTTTCCAAATGAGAACAGTTGTATATCTCTGCTGGATTCCTTCACTGTCAACTCCCCCTGGTTTGCCTCTACATTCTGAATTACTTCTGGCAAGGCTTTGATTTTTTTGCCCTGGGTAAACCTTTGCAGTTCGTCCAGTTCTGTTTCTGTGAATACTTTATTCCGTATTATAAATCGGCATTGATCTGCTAGTCTCTGTTCTGTTATTTCTGATTCTGGATGTTGTTCTTTCCAGAACTGGTACATTTGTTTTAGATATCCTCTTCTTGTTGGACTTGATTTGTAATAACAGATAATTATTTCTTTGTTTTCAATCACTGTGTATTTGTGACGGGTAAACACCTTTTCTTCCAGTAGCTCTGCAGCTGCTGGCCCTGGTTGCTCAGCCAACAGTCCTGAGTCCTGTAACCCATTTTTCACCAGATATCCAGGAACTCCAACATCTAGCATAGACCTTTTAATCCAGCAACATCCGAGCCAGTATGGCTTTCTGAAATTTACATCTCACCATAATTTTTATGGGAGAGACACTCTTTGTCTGATTCCTCTGGTGAGACCTGTCCAGTATGGTTGAACCTCTGGTTGAACTCTCATCTTCTTCAGAGTACACAAGCCCCACAACCATGTCAAGGTAGTGCCTCACTGGGGGATTATTATTATTATTATTATTATTATTATTATTATTATTATTATTATTATTATTATTATTATTATCATCATCATAATCATCATCATCATCATCATCATCATCATCATCATCATCATCATCATCATCATCATCATCATCATCATCATCATCTCTCTTCCTAATTGTTTCATCTGCCACTACCAGCTATTCAGCTCTCTGCTTTTCTACCAGCTATTCAGCTCTCCCTGCTTTTCTCAGTGCTGCCCCCTCCCTTGACTGTTGGTCTTCCATGCTGTTCTGTTGCCATTTGCAGTCACTGGTCTGCTGGTCTGCTATGCTGTAATACTCCATCACCAATGACAGTCTCCAATTCCCCCGTTGCTCCCCCTTGCTTTCCACGCTTTCCTCTGTGCTGCTCTCAGGCTGTAATTCACTGTGCTGCCACTGGCTGCTGGCCTCCTCCCTGCTGCCCTGCTACTGCTCTTCTTTCCAAACAGCCTCTATTTTATTCCCAGCTTGGAAGTAAACCTGATTTTTTCTTTCAACACTGGTTTGCCGGCCTTTTCAACCATCATGGTACCAAAGCAACAGCAGGGCGAGAAGGATGAGCAGGATGACACTATTAAGATGCTACGAGACTGCGTCTACCAGCTGTTTGGCGGCTTGAGCTTTCTCTCCGGGAGAAGGAGAGAAGGCGAGCTTTACTCTGAGTAGGAGTAGAGTTCCCTAGTCTCCCTAGGAGCTTCCAGGGAGATGAAGGTGAGAACTCCTCCGGAGCTCAGAGCTTCCTCCACAGACTAGGATGTCTTCATCTTTGCAGCGAAGCCAGACGTCGCCTCCACCTCTGAAATTTTGAAATTTTTTAAATGTGAGTAAATCAACAGACAGAGCTGATCAGGAACTTGGACTAGTTTGGAAAAAAATATAACTTTAACTCAGAAAGAACAAAGGCTTCTTCTCAATTGTTAAAATTGAAAGTTAACTTTTGGGGGGAAAAATGGCTGCGGGTGAGCCGCTTCTTTGTTTCAAAGGGAAACTTTCACTTCTCTTCTGGTTGTGGATTGCTACATTGTAAAGACTGTAAAGATTTAAAAAAAATTCAAGAAAAAATTGTTTAAATAATTGCTGTTCTGGATTGACTATTAAGACTTTTAAAATTAAGAATGGCTTCTAAACGTACTGGAACTTCTGCAGTACCTAAAGCAGTTACTTCTTCTCCAGCTGTACAAACTACACAGCAGAAAGCTAAAACTCCCCCACCCTCCCCTCCTCCCTACGTTACTCTTAAAGATTTACAGGACTCTCTGGCACAAATTTCTAAACAAATAGTACAACAGATGAGAGTGGAAACAAAAGAACTTCTTGGCAAGAAAAATGATGAATTGTGTGAAAATATGTCCCAAATTTTTCAAGGTTTTGCATTTTATGTGGATCGCATAGAGGGACATATGGATGAAGTGGTGGAGAAAATGGAGGGAATGGAGGAGAGATTAGAAAAAGTAGAAGAAGGTGTGGAGATGGGTCAAAATGATATTGTAATGTCACAATACAGAGAAATGGAGCATGCCATAAGGATTAGAGGCTTAAAAGAGAATTTACAAGAGAAACTGAGGGAGGAGATAGCAGCTGCCCTAGCTCTGGTTTTTGACTGCGATCCTGAAATTATATATGGAGAAATTGAAAAAGCACATAGAGTAAACTCATGGGTAGCACATCAGAGAAAACTGCCTAGAGATGTTGTTGTCTACTTCTCCAGAAAAACACATTGGAATGATATTATACAAGCTTTTTATCAGCAGAGATTTCAGATTGCTGCTCAAGATGTTATACTTTTGAAAGAAATACCTTCAAAAATTCTAAAAAAAAGAAAGGAATTTGCCTTTTTGGCCCAGGAGTTAAAGAAGCGACAACTGCCTTTTAGATGGGAGATACCTGTTGGAATAGCTTTGAATTATGCTAGGAATCATTACAAACTTGATACAGTTCAGAAGGCTAAAGATTTTTTACTTAATGGTTCCGAAAGCTGATTCACCTCCTACATCACCAACTAAAGGAATGGAAGAAGTAGTGGAACAATTGATTGTAGAATTGCCTGGAGCCACATCGTTATCTGCAGGAGATTTCCAGAGTCAACAACTGATGGAGGTAAAAGCTGATTCAAAAGAGCAGAGAATGACACGTGCAGCTTATAAACGAAGGGAAAGAGAACAACAAAAAGAATCTATGCCTCAAACATATTCGTTTACTTCAGAGCCAGTGGGAGGGGCTAGATCCAAAAGATCTGTCATGGCAGACCTGCAAGGAATGCTCCAGAAGCTCCAAAAACCAAAAGATGACTAAGTTAATGACTCTAAATGTTAATGGATTGAATTCACCACAAAAAAGGAAGAAAATATTTCATTATTTGAAACAATATAAAAATGATATTATATGTTTGCAAGAAATGCATATTACATCAAAAGATCAAAAGTATTTGGTTAACTCTAAATTGGGTCTACATTTTATTGCCCCTGCACCAAAGAAAAAAGCAGGTATAGTTCTTTATGTTAAGAAAGAATTATTGCCAAAGTTAATAGACTCTGATACAGAAGGAAGATTTGTGTTTATTGAACTTTTGTTGAATGGGAAAAAATGTCTTATTGTTGGTATATATGCACCTAACCAATATCAGCAGCAGAAACAATTTTACAGTCTTCTACATCAAAAGATAACTCAATTGGATTATAAATCTGTTATTATGATGGGAGATTGGAATGGTGTAATAGACCCTAAAAAAGATAAAAAGACTTTTTCTAAAGCTTCAACTCAAACTAAATTGCCTAAAAGTTTTTTTGCATTGCAAGAGGATTTGGAGTTAAAAGATATGTGGCGAGATTGGAATATAGGAAAAAGTGATTTTACTTTTTTTTCAGATAGACATCAATCTCATTCTAGAATTGATCTTATTCTGATTACTAGTGACTTAATCCCTAAGGTTAAAAAAGTGAAGATTTTTCCTAGGACCTTATCAGATCATAGTCCTGTAAGGATGGAATTTTTTTAATTGATGGTGGAAGTAAAAGGACTTGGAGATTAAATGAGAATTTATTAAAATATGAAACTAATGTACAGAAACTTAAAGATCACTTAAAAGACTTTTTTATGTTGAATATGAATAAAGGCACTTCTATGTCAATGGTATGGGATGCAAGCAAAGCATTTATGAGAGGTGCCTTAATTTCAATGAATACTGCTCATAGGCGAAAGCAGCTACAAAGGCATAGGGATTTGGAACAAGAGATAAAAATAAAAGAGAAAGCTTTCTCCTTAAATCCAATGGATAATAATTTAAAGGTATCTATTGCAATGCTGAAAGAACAATTTAACATGTTATTGGCCAACCAAATGGCAGTTAACCTGAGATATATGAAACATAATACATTCTGTAATGCAGACAAACCTGGAAGGTGGTTAGCTTATCAATTACGAAAGAAACAAAAACAAAGAGTTATTGAGAAAATAAATTACAAAGATAAAGAGGTTTTCCAGCAAGATTTGATTAAAAAGGCTTTTTTGGAATATTTTTCAAAATTATATGCCTCTGAGAATATACAAACTTCTGAAATAGATAGTTATCTCCAACAAATAAACTTTCCTAGACTTTCAGATGATCAAAAAGGAATGATGAATTGTCCAATTGTGCTGGATGAGATCATAGAGGCAATTAAACAATTGAAGGTTGGTAAGGCCCCTGGTACAGATGGGCTAACGGCAATTTATTATAAAATGTTGTCTGAAGAAATGTTAGAACCCTTGAGATGTCTTTTTAACAGCATTTTGTTAGGAGAAGAAGTATCACCATCATGGAGGTGTGCATTTATTTCACTTATACCAAAGGAGGATCAAGATTTGACTCAGCCTAAAAATTATAGGCCAATATCTTTATTGAATACGGATTATAAGATTTTTGCAAAAATCCTAGCTAATAGACTAATGCAAGTATTGAAACGGATTATTCATGTGGATCAGTCTGGATTTATAAATGGTAGATATAT
>NW_015386403.1:2515594-2532143 GCF_001527695.2 Protobothrops mucrosquamatus | reverse complement strand
ATCTAAAAATATGCTTTTGAAAGATAAAGAGACTTTAAGTAACCTAACTGGTTTTGAAATAGTGAAAAAGGTGAAATACTTGGGTGTTTATATTACTGCCTCTAATGTTAAATTGTATAAAAATAATTATGATAAGTTATGGATAAAAGTTCAAAAGGATTTAAATGAGTGGAAAAAGTTACAGCTATCATTATTGGGGTGAATTTCAGTGGTTAAAATGAATGTTCTTCCTAAGTTTCTTTTTTTGTTTCAGATGATACCTATTTTAAAAAAGGATTTAAATTTGGAAGAGTGGCAAAGAGGTGTCAATAGGTTTATTTGGCAGGGAAAAAAACCGAGGGTTAAATTTAAAATTTTGCAAGATGCACGGGAAAGAGGGGGACTTAAAGCCCCAAATTTAAAATCATACTATGACGCGGTGGCTTTAACTTGGATTAGTGATTGGATTAATTTAACTAATAGAGATATATTGATTCTTGAAGGTTGGGATTTATTTTATGGATGGCATAGAAAAAGTATTATTATAAGTTAAGTTTTAAAATCCCAATGTGGGCTATTCCGGAACATGCAATACAAGGAATTACAAGGGGAGTTAAACTAGAGGGAATTGTTTATAAAGATTTACTTATCTTAAGGGGACAGGACTGGCAAATTAAATTATTGGATGAATTGAGACAAGATAATATTCTCCAGTCCTGGTTCTTATATTGCCAGTTGGTTGAGAGATGGCGTATAGATCAAAAGTTAGGTTTAACATTGGAAGATGTGAACTTGATAAGACAGATTAAAGATCAAAGTAGAGCTCATATTAGGAAAATATATAGTGTTTTGATAGAGTTTGATTCGGAAACAGAATTAGTTAAAGATTGTATGATTAAATGGGCTCAAAATACTCAAGAACCAATTATGTTAGAAACATGGGAAACAATTTGGGTAAGAAATGTCAAGTTCACTCAAGCACAGAATTTAAGGGAAACTTTTTATAAAATGTTTTATCGATGGCATTTGGATCCTCAAAAATGGTCTTGCATGTACCCGAACTTGCAGCCAAAATGTTGGAGATGTGGTAATTTGGATGCAACTTATTATCATATCTGGTGGACATGTAGGGATGTTAAAGCCTTTTGAATTAAGATTTGGTGGAACCTTTAACAGATTTTTAAGAAAAAGATAAAATTTACACCGCAATTATTTTTATTGGGTATCATGGATAATTTGGATTCAAAAGAAATGAACTTGATGTTGTACTGTATAACAGCAGCAAGGACATTGATTGCTCAAAATTGGAAAAAGGAGATATTACTGACTATGGATGATTGGAGACAGAAAGTCTCATACTTTGCAGAAATGGCAAAAATATCCACATACCTGAAGGATCAGTCTCAAGAGAAATTTATTTTGATATGGAGAAGATGGATAGATTAATAGGTCTCTTTTATACTTTACTTGTTAATAGTATATCGGAAACTAATTAATAACAATAAATATTTATAAAAATATATATTAAATATATATATCAAATATCAATTCAACTAATAACATATAATCTCAATGTCATTCAAATATGAACAAATATAATTGAATGGGTTGTTTGGGTTAGACTTGGATTATTATGTGATTATTTCTGTACTCAGTTCTGGGAAGTCCGGGGGGGAGGGGAGAAGGGGATTAGGGGATAGAAATTATAAAAATTGATGTATTTATATATTATAGGGAAATAATGGAATTGTATTAAAAAGAGGAGATGCTCGGCTGGTACCCCAAACTGCACTCAATGAGGTGGTCAAGAAGGGAGATGGGATGTAGGGAGGTGGAAAGGAGGAAAGAGGAGAGGTTGTGGGTTTAGGGGGAGGAAGGAAGAGGAAAGTGAATGAGGGTGGATGCAAGGCGGGGACTGCCGAGCATCTCTGAAAACGTATTGAGTAGGATTATCTTTTTTGCTTGTGTATATAAATGCATCATATTTGTAAAAAAAAAAAAAAAAGATGCTACGAGACCAAAGCTAGAATTAAGATGAAAACATTACAAGATGCTAAGGAAAATGGAGGTTTTGGGTTGCCAGAATGGACGTTGTATTACCAAGCATCTGTGTTAACTTGGGTGAAAGAGTGGATAACACTTAGAAATAAAAGGTTATTGTATCTAGAGGGACATGATTTACAATTGGGGTGGCACGCTTTCTTATGGTACAGGAAAAACAGAGTTTATAAGTACTTCCAAAATTATTTTATAAGAAATGCCTTGTCAACAGTATGGGAAAAATTAAAGCTAAAATATATTTAAAAATTCTAGGGTGGTTATCAATGATGGAGGCATTTATATATCCGAACTTGGTAGACTTTGAAAAAATATGGACATATAAAGATATTCTAAATATTGATGGGAAATTAAAATCTAAACAAGAAATGGAAAATCAGGGAATTAACTTGTCCTGGTGGGCACATTTACAGATACAAAGTAGATATGAAAAAGATGTAAAAATATATGGATTTTATAAGGATCAAACTGTGTTTGATAAGATTTTGTTAACCTCAGATGAGAAATTAATTAAGAAAATATATAACTTTTTATTAATTTTGAATATGGAAATGAACAAGTGAAAGAAACGATAACAAGATGGGCGAAAATTTTTGGCTATAATATAGAATTAGAAAAATGGCAAATGTTATGGGAGAGAAACTACAAATTAACAATGTCAACTTCATATAAAGAAAATCTGTATAAAATGTTTTATAGATGGCACCTGCCGCCAGCAAGATTAGCAAAAATGTTTAAAAATATGTCAGATAGATGTTGGAAATGTAAACACAACATAGGCACGTACTATCACATTTGGTGGACATGTGGTAAGGCAAAGGTCTATTGGAGAAAGATACATATGTGGTTAGAAAAAATATTGGGTGAACAAGTGGATTTTAAACCTGAACTTTTTTTACTAGGTATTATGCCTGAAAAGACTAATAAGCAGAAATTATATTTAATCTTACACATCACCACAGCATCGAGAATAATTTTTGCACAATACTGAAAGAATGAAGGATTGCCATCAGAAGAAGAAATAATCAGGAAAATATTGGAATGTGCAGAGATGGACAGATTAACTATGAGGTTGAAAGATAAAGAAGATACAGACTATTATCAAATTTGGGACCTATTTTATTGTTGACTAGAGGAAAGAATGAAGGATTAGGAATTGAACATGTATTAGCATAGCAAACTCCAGACAACTTGTTGATTGGAAAAATTAACATATGTTTATGAAAAAAAAACAATAAAATCTTTATTAAAAAAAAAGATGCTACAAGACCTTTGCACCAACTCTTTTCTGGGAGCGAAGTGCACTTTATTTTGCCCAGCGGCGGGAAAGCAGCTTCGCGCCATTCTTTTCCATACACTGATGGAAGGTTACATAGGGTATTTGTGTTTTTGATATATATTATCACAAAGTTCTTTGCAATATTTACTACCATCCTGATATAAAGTAGTTACAGCAAACCAAACAAGCAACATTCATTTTAAAGTGGTTTTACATAGGGATAGAGGTTGAATTTGATCTATTATTTCTCTCTCTTTGAAAAAAAAACTGCTGATTGGCAGGATTAATGCTTATGAAAAGACTCCAGACACAGGGTCTCAGCAGAAGGTCATGCTCATGATTGAACTGAGAAATTATTTCCTTTTCTCTTTTATAAAAAATGAACAATATATCGTAAATGAATGGCATAGGTGCAATATTTATATCATTTTAAATATATCTCAAGCACAAATCCCTTGCATATAACCTTCTCTGCTTGAATACTTTAAATTTCAGCTAGTATGAATTGTAGGTTAATAGCAATAAGTTTATTTTTTGTCTTCTGAAAGCATGCTCATAAAACCAGGTAATTACTTGCAGGGAATGGAAAAGAATCAATGATAGCTCAGTCATAAACCCAAAACAGATTAGTACCTATGACTTTTTCCAAACTGAATATTTAACAGTACTCAAAGAAGGATAAAAAGAGAAAAAGGATACATTTAACAAAAATCATAATAGTCAGTTTTCAGTTCTGAACAGTAAACTGGTAGAAATGTAACTTCTGTATGTTTAACAGTTGTAGGATGAGTAATAATTTAATTTGTCCTGTCCTGTAGTATGTTAATTACACAGTATAATCTCTTCTCTTCTCAGCTTCTTGTTGTATATCTAGGGACTAAGGGCTTTGGTTAAACTCCAGATCTTCTTGTTTTTATTTCTATGTCACTGGAGATCTAAAGTTGTTTCTTTCAAGGAAAAGCAAGGGGATTTTTTCTGTAGAGATTTCTTTGAGAACCAGGATAATTTCCAAAAATGAATCATATTTGGGGGGGGGGGGTTGGTGGTTGGGTTTTGCCTCTTTTTTGCAAGAAATGAAGACTGGTGTGAATTGTGACTTTTCTCGATTAAAAACCAAGCTAAAGGCCAAACTAATGTTGTGAATATGCTTATTACAAGCTTCTAACTGAACAAAGTTTAGAATCTAATTCATTCTTATTTAAACAGCTTTCAAATATTTCATATCTTTCAGGATATATTTCTCTCTTCCCCATCAGATGTAGAAAATACCTTTTACTGAACTATCTAAATCTAAGGATTTAGTTATTATGATATCTACATAACTGGTTACAGAATTTAGCTTTTCAGATAAAAAAGTTTCACCAATTAAAAGTTATCTAATTAAACTCAGGTTTCTTTTAAAGAAATGAAAAACATGTGTGTTGAATGTGAACTCTGATTTTGTCTGTTTACTTCTTGGTAAACTAGAAAAATGTGGGATAGACAGCATCACCACCAGATGGATTTGTAATGGCTGACAAACTGTACTCAACAAGTGGTCCTTAATGGTACTACATCTACATGGAGGGAAGTGAGCATTGGGGTACCACAAGTTCTGTCTTAGGCGAGTCCTCTTCAATATCTTCATAAATGACTTAGACAAAGGAATAGAAAAGGAACTCATCAAATTCACAGATGATACTATGCTAGCAGGAATAGCCAACACCCCAGAAGATAAGTTCAGGATCAAAAAAGATCTTGACAGACTTGAATAATGGGCCCTATCCAACAACATGAAATTTAATGTGTGGAAAAACAAAGTTTTACACCTAGGCAGGAAAAATCTAAAATACAAGTAAAGATTAAGCAGAATCTGGCTCAAAACCAGTAACTATGAAAGGGATCTCGGAGTCCTAGTGGATGATCACTTAAACATAAGCCAGTAGTGTGCGGCAGCAGCCAAAAAAACTAATACAATCCTTGGTTGTATAAACAGAGAGATAGATTACAAATCACATGAAGTATTAGTACTGCTTTATAAAGTCTTAGTAAGACCATACCTGGAATTTGGTCTCCACACTATAAAAAAGATGTTGAGACTCTAGAAAAAGTGCAGAGAAGAGCAACAAAGATGATTAGGGGACTGGAGGCTAAAACATATGAAGAACAGTTACAGGAACTGGGTATGGCTAGTCTAGTGAACAGAAGGATCAGGGGAGATATGATAGCAGTTTTCCAATATTTAAGGGGCTATCACAGAGAGGAGGGGATCAATCTATTTTCCAAAGCACCTAAAGGCCAGACAAGGAATAACAGATGGAAACTGACCAAGGAGAGATTCAACCTAGAAATAAAGAGAAATTTTCTGACAGTGAGAACAATCAACCAATGGAACAGTTTGCCTCCAGATATTGTAGGAATTTCATCACTGGAAGCTTTCAAGAAGAGAGTGGACTGCCATCTCTCAGAAATGGTGTATGGTCTCCTGCTTGAGTAGGGGTTGGACTAGATGACCTACAAGGTCCCTTCTAATTCTATTATTCTAATTCTAAAGTTTTCAGGAACCAAAACATAGGGCTTTTGTGGTTCCTGAAAGCCTTCAGTGGCTTCAGTGCTTTGTTGCTGAACGAAGGAGAATGCTGTCTGCCTTTTTTTAGTAAAAGGTAACTTATTCATATTTAGAGGGTATCTTTAAGTTGGAAATTTTTAACCCCAGGGAATGCCTGTAACATATGAGAAATGTAATTGCTTAACAAGTTTTTCCATTAAATTGTCAGATTCAGACTCACCCTGTACCTCTACTAATCTCTTCAAGCAAACTTCTTTTATGAAGAAGGAAGGAAGTGAAACCTCTCATCATTACATTAAGAACCCAAATCATAACTTGCAATAAAATAATGGATTTCTGGCTTATATTCCTAAATGACCATTTATTAATCACTGTTTTAACTGCCTCCAAAATGCATTACATTTTGTTCATTTTTTCAGCTGCTCTGAAAGTAGATATATAAATTAAATTTTAGTTGCTAGCATTTAATAGAAAAACCAATTTCTCTCTTTAAAAGCACCTGATTATGACCTATTAAGTTTTAATACTTGAACACTTCATTATAAAATGTATTTCCTAAATTTCTCAAGAACCCCTATGCACTAGGCCAATTCATAGTGAAAAGTAATGAAAATATTATATAATTTACATAATTGGAAAACTCTTTGAAGTATAATGTGAAAAAGCTATGTGGTTGCTACTAGTGCTGAGTACAGATGAATGAGTATTTGCATGTATGTAAGTAGGTTAGAGAAATCATTATTCAAGATTTTAACTTCTTTTCTCTAGTAGACAGTTGTCTCAAGATAACAGTAAATCATTTGGAAATCTTTAAGTTCTGAAATGTGCAATGTAAATATAACATACATGCATATACATAATTTATTTTATAAAACCATTATAAAAGTTTATTAGATTGACAGATAATAATTGAATTTCACATATAAATAAGTATTCAACTGATCTTATGCCCAACCATATAGCATCTCAAAACAAAACATTAAGTTCAATCTAGCAAAACAAAATGGAAAATCAGTTTGATGGCACAATATTTTTTTTACTGATATGCAGATCTATATTTGATTCTTGTACCATTTAAATTAGAAATAACTAAATCTCACTATTTATTTGAAGATCCCTAGGTAATTACAAGCATAACAACATATTTTCCCCACCTTCTTGATATCCATAATCTGTATTTATGTCAGCCCAGTATCTAGATGAATTATGATACTATCTTTTATTATACCTGGGCTGATGTAAAAGCATATATATTCTAATATCTATTCTGCAATATCCATGCAATGGGAGCTTAAAGAAGGTACAAATGGGAGAAATCTCAAAATTCCTTTAATAAAATTGGTGCTAAAACGAAATAATAGAGCAAGTGATTGAGACAAAATAAGGTTATACATCTCTCAGTTTTTCAAATACTTTACTCCTGAAAGCCCAAATTATTTAACAGAATAAACATCATCAAGATAAGATGGCAGATATCAAAATAAATTGGCCGCCCAGAGTTACCCTATGATAAGATGTGTGGCCAATAAATTAAATAAAAAATAAGACAAATCTATAAGAAAATGAATTAACAAAATAGAATTTTCTCAAAGGGACCAAGGGGGAAAGGTCTATGATGTTAACTACTGGTGCATTTGATATATATTTCACAGTCAGCAACTTTTTAAAACCTTCTAATCACTGATAGCCAGAATAGGAAAGACCTCTAATTACGATATTAGGAAATAGACAGTGATGCAAAATAGAAAATCCTGAAGTAGGTGCATGAAGTCTGATTTGTCTGAGGTAGTTTCAAATACTTCAGACATCTAAAATCCAATTGTCTCCCATTTCCCCAAAATAATAACCCCACGTATCCAGACTAATTAACTAAATAAGAGCAAAAGTATTCAATTGGCTAGAAAATTAGTTCTTAAAATGGAATTTAAACCACATATATATATAGTCTTCTCTCAACCTATTTACCATCTCCAGAGTGATTCACCACATTGGGGTCCCAGGCTCTCTAGCAGAGCTTGGTCTTCAGGCTCTTACAGAAGGTATCAGTGTGAATCTCACCTCAGGGGATTATGATGTTTCAAAGGCTGGGAGCCATGGCAGAGAAGGCTCTTTTCCTGGAACCCATCCACCAGAATTTCTTGATGAGTAGCAGATAGCATAAATAAATAAATAAATAAATAACATAAATAAATAAATAAATAAATAACTGCAATTCATATTATATATGGTGTCACATATTAAGAATCCAAAATATGCTGAGTAATGAGAATCAATCTCAGCAGTTAAAAGAACAAGATCTTCTCTATTTCAAAGAAAAACTTGAAGATTTGGGGGGAAAATAGAATATAATTTGTCAAAACCAACAAATCATACAATTAATTAAAATGGTGGCAATCAGGAATTATTGCATATATTACAATAATACAACAGAGACAAGCGGCAACAATTTTTATAATGAGCACCTACTGATTAATGAGCAAAAAGCAGTATATGATTATGTAGATAAGTACTTGCAAAGCAATCTTTCTTCAATAATTTTCACTAATGCATAGGATGAATGGGAAGGATATTTGTTATCACTTGATCCTCACTAAAGTTAGAGGAGGTGGACATGTTGCTATTACTGTAGCATCACTGAGAGCAAGACTGAGCAAGAGAGAAGAAAGAGTTCTTATTGGATATTAGAGAGGACAAAATTAAGAAAAATCAAAATAATGAAATATTGCCAGAAAATATGGTTCTGCAGCAAAAACTATGGAGGAATGTATAGATTTCATCTATACAGCCTCTGATAATCTTGTGGAACTGTTCTCAAAGAACTCTATCTTGATTCCCTTCAATGAAATGATGGGAAAAGTCAATTCCACATGCATTAAATACTTCCCTGGAATTATGAAAAAAAAAAGCTTCTTCAATGCTCTCAGTGAAGTAACAAATGCCACTCATTTTCCAACAGAATTCCAGTTTTAGTTGAATGCTCTGGATTGCCACTACATAAACTGGAATTAAAGATAGGATATTCAATCATTATAATGAAGAACTTGAATCTTCCTAGGGTTTGCAATGGAATTTGAATGATTGCGGAAGACCTCAACAAGAATTACACTGTAACAAGGATAAAGCAATGTCATGGCAATGACATTATCATAATTCCAAGAATTATGTTCGATTTTTAGAAAGTGAAGACTATGCCTTCAAGAGACATAGTTCTCAATACAGTCATGCTTTGCTCTCACTATACATAAAGCACAAGGACCAGCACTGGAGAAAATACTGATTTATCTGGAAAAAAACCCCTGATAAATTAAGTTAATGAAGGAAATAATCACAAAGAAACAAAAGCTCTCTATTTTTATGGGCAATGTGTTCAAAGTGGATTATATATTTTCTTTTTAAGAAATGTATTATCTTCACTGAGATAATGGCCTGTCAAATTTCTCTAGAATCAAATTAACAAGCTAATATCAGCAGCTCAGTAGTTCTGCAATATTTAAATTAGTTCAACAGGTACCATGTGGAATTCATTGTTCTGTACTATAGGAGATAACATCTGAAAAATTCCATAATTTTGTAGTAGGAATGTATTGACAACTTTTGATCTGATGATGAACAAATGAATATTAAATTATAAAACCAGCAGAATTTTTTAAAAAGCTAAATAAAATAAATTATGTATGTCTATGTATATACACACACACGTATGTGTAATGTTCTTGAATGAGAACATTTTGGAAGATATTGTTAGTAAGTTTATAAAAGTAAGATAATTGCCAGCTTTTCTGTTTGAATCTTAAAAGCCATACAAACTCCAGGTTTTTCTGAATTGGGTTATTTTCAAAGAATAAAATGTCAACTAAATTACACAGGCATCAATCATGGAATACATTAACCTTCAGAGAATTCTGTCATGGATGACAGCATCCCCCAAGCTTTTTTTTTCTCCCAGAAATCAATACATTTAAGAACATAAGCACTACTGCACTGGATCAGTGTAAAGATCCATCAGATTCAGCTTCTGCTTCCAATAATGGAAACACATAAAAGACAATATGAAGGCATTACCCTTAGTCAATTTTCTTCCAAATATCTAAAAGAAAGTTGGATGCTAAATATTTAACTGCTGTGATGGATGGGCAGTAGGGCATTCTGTTCTCCCTAGAATTGTCAGCACCCATCAAGTGCTAGTAGCTGGGAGATAGCATTGAGAGAGCTTGAAAACTGCAATCTTTGAGCACCCATAGTTACTAGTTCTGACAACCATAATCATCCAGACTTTTCTGAGCATATAAGGACTGGCTGCTGAATGATGGTTGGAAAAAAACCTCATTCAACACGTATCAAATACTCATAATGAATTGTGATTTGACCATATTAAACTAATTATCTATACACAGACAAATCAGTTTACTTCTTTTTTATTACATTTAGTCTCCTTTCTATTGTAATCTTTGATGTATTACAGTAAACACATTCAAATATGGACAAGTTATATCTTTCTCAAAAAAAATTCAAAAATATTTGTGTCTTTTTAAACCAGGAGCTCTTCTGCAGCCTTTGAGAAATTAAGATGGTGATTACCAAATGCTGAGCAACATACCAACCCAGGAGAGCATTTTATTTTAGAATAAGATACTGGATTCATTTGGTTTCTCTACTTGTAAATCTCTGTGGTATAACTTTATGGATATTGGAAAATATGAACTGCAGATTAGAGCCTGTAGATCAGGGGTCCCCAACCCCGGTCCATGGACCAGTACTGGGCCGCTGCATGCCAGCAACCGGTCCGCACAAACAAGCAAAGCCCCATCTGTGAGATGCAGGCAGCACACAAAACCACACCCCCTCCGGTCCATGGAAAAACCTCTCTCCACGGAATCTGTCCCTGGTGCCCAAAAGGTTGGGGACCTTTGCTGTAGATTATTATTATTATTATTTATTAAATTTATATACCACCCTATCTCCCTTGCAGGACTCAGGGCGGTGAACAGGCGATACTAAAAACCACGATAATAAATAAATAGTTTGTTTTAAAATCGAATTAAATAACAGGCCTGTTCTAAAAACACACCCGTAAAAAACCCCCCACTGAAACATAATCAAACTACGCCAAGCCGGCTGCACGGAATAGATGGGCCTTCAGGGCTCGGCGAAAAAGGCGCAGGTCCGCAACTGTACGTAGGTCGGGGGGTAGGTCATTCCAGAGGGCAGGAGCTGCCACAGAGAAGGCTCTCCCCCTGGGGGTCGCCAGCCGGCATTGTCTGGCCGACGGCACTCTAAGGAGGTCCTCTCTGTGGGAGCGGACTGGTCAAAGGGAGGTGTTTGGTAGGAGGCGGTCTTGCAAATACCTAGGTCCATTGCCATGGAGCGCTTTAAAAGTTGTTACTAACACCTTGAAGCGCACCTGGAAGGCCACCGGCAGCCAGTGCAGCTTGCGCAGGAGAGGTGTTACATGGGAGCATCTAGAGGCCCCCAAAATCCCCCGCGCAGCCACATTCTGAACTAGCTGGAGCCTCCGGGTGCACCTCAAGGGGAGCCCCATGTAGAGAGCATTGCAATAGTCCAGGCGGGAAACAACGAGGGCTTGAGTGTGCGTAGGGCGTCCCGATCCAGAAAGGGGCGCAACTGGCGTATCAGGCGAGCCTGATGAAAAGCTCCCCTGGCCACGGCCGTCACATGATCGTCTAACGACAGCCGAGCATCCAGGAGGACGCCCAGGTTGCGAGCCCTCTCCGCGGGGGCTAATGACTCGCCCCCGATAGCCCGAGATGGAACCAACTGGCTATGACGTGCCGCCGGAAACCACAGCCACTTGGTCTTGGACGGGTTGAGACGAAGCCTGTTCCTCCCCATCCAGACTCGCACGGCCCCCAGGCACCGGGACATCACTTCCGCGGCATCATTGGGGTGGTCCGGGGTGGAGATGTACAGCTGGGTGTCATCTGCGTACTGATGAAACTCCACCCCGAAACCACGGATGATCTCACCCAGTGGCTTCATATAAATGTTGAACAGGAGAGGCGAGAGGACCGACCCCTGTGGTACCCCACAAGTGAGGCGCCTCGAGGTNCCTCCAGAGATCATCAACCAACGCGACCAATGCCGTTTCCGTGCTGTGCCCAGGCCGGAAGCCGGACTGGCGCGAGTCTAGATAGACAGTTTCTTCCAGGTGCTGAGGGAGCTGTCGTGCCACCACACTCTCAACAACCTTCGCAAGAAAGCGAAGGTTGGAGACAGGCCGGTAGTTGGCCAAAGTAGCCGGGTCCAGGAAGGGCTTCTTGAGGAGGGGTCTCACCACAGCCTCTTTCAAGGCAGCCGGCAAGAACCCCTCACTCAAAGAAGCGTTGACGATTCCCTGGAGCCAGCCTCGTGTAACCTCCCGGGAGGCCAGTACCAGCCAGGAGGGACATGGATCCAGTAAACATGTGGTGGTGTTCAGCCATCCCAGCATTCTGTCCATGTCCTCGGGGGTCACCCCGAGGACATATTGAAAACCCCTGTTTTCAATATCAATCCAAGAGGCAATGAAAAAAGATTGCTTCTGAATGAGAGAACATCACAAACTCCACATTTTTGTTTTATGAGCAAAAGTTTCAGCAAAGTAGAAACCCTTGTCTAGTTTCCATTAAGCAAGGAATCATGAATCCGAGTCTCAAACTGACATCTCAATCCCTCCTAAATCATTGTAAGATATGAGCTGTTATCAGAGTTGGCAGGAGTCTGGTAGTAAACTAGCAGCAGGTTTCAGATTAGCATCTTCCCTTCAAAAGATTACAATATAGTTTATGCTTTGGGGGTTCTGATTAGAATGCAAAAGGGGAGAAAAACTGCTAGTTCTCTAGCAGGTCAGTCACCTGCTAGAACTATATTAACAAGATGTTTATATATTTATGCAATCAAATTAAAGAAGAAAAAGAGAGACAGAGATGTATGTAACAATTTGAGAATGTAGTTCAAGCACTGATGTGAACATCACCATTTTTAATTAGGCTTTTGTACAGTGTCTTTCATATGGATACATATTATTGTAAAAGTAATGAATAGATCTAAAAATCATAGGGCAACCTTATTTTTTACTTCCATATATTACAGTTTAATGGTTTTTTAAGTCAGAAGTATTTCTCAAGGAAAAAGACAAGGAAAGCAAGTTGAAACAATTATATTACCATGTTAAACAGATCCATTCAGCAATGTATCTTGGCTTAGAATAACTCAGAATAACTTTGAAAAACATTTTTACCTTTTCTTTCATTCCACTTCTCTATTGTGTACATTACATCAAAATGTGTGTAAAATAAAGTTTGTTGCATATATTTCTTCCTTTGCTACTTTATTGATCAAAATGACTTGGAAGAGGCATTCTGGCATTTTTCAGAGACAGGATTATGTACAGTATTTCACCTTGTTCTGATAAAAGAGGAGGAGAGCAGTGTGCCCATTCCAAAAATAGCAGTCTTATATAGTTGTTGCTGCAGCACTATGTCATCTAAGGAGTGTTATCCCTATTTCTGAAACAAAGTGATCAATTCTCTCAAACCTGAAAATTGTTGGAATGCTTTCCCAATTTTAGGTGAAATAAACTTATTTTATTCAAATTTAATTTGGAAATAGGATACAGGTTAGTTTATGTGATCCTTATTTAAACTTATATTCTCAGTATCTCAGGGGAGTAATAGTAGATCAGAAAGGAGCCACATCATATTTGATAAATTAGGGGTTTCACAAATTGGAACATGATTCAGTTTACTGAATTGGATATGAATCTCTTACATGGGAGAGGATGGAACACAATGAAATAGAAGAGTGTATAGATCTTCAAAGTAAAATAACCTAATGGGATTCAGAAAGGCTAATTGTAAAATCAGGGAGACAGTTTGGTATAGTTGTTAAGGTGCTGGCCCAGAAACCAGGGCACTTTGAGTTCTAGTCCTAAACCTGCCTTAGGCATGAAAGCCAGGTCAATGACTTTGGATTAGTCATTCTCTCTCAACCCATATCACAGGGTTGTTATTGTCGGAAAAATAGGAGGGTGAAAGATTATTATGTATTTTTATCATCTTGAATTACTTATTGAAGTAATAAAGGTGGGATAAAAATGTAAAAACTATCATTTTATTATTGAAGTAATAAAGGTGGGATAATAAATAAATATTGCTTCTGATTCACCAAAGAATATGTCATCCCTTATGGGACTTGCATTCTTTGGAGACATTTCTAGTCTACATCATTGGTCCTGAGGTCTAATTTTAGATTTGTAATATTTACAATGCTATATGTATGGATTTTATTTAGTGATTATTGGGCATATTGTAATACATTAAATCTTTTACAAAGTTCATTTCAGCACAAGTATTTCCTGATACTCCATTCCACACTGAAAATGAAAATTTGTAATCTCTATGTCTTCATTTTTATTATTTAATTTTCAATGAAACTTGTAACTTAATACTTTAAATATACTTCACAAGAATTTTAAATGCATCTCTACTCCGTGTAGTAGAATATATTATGCAGATATAGAAAGCAATGGCAAAATTCTTTCATTTCAACAAAAATTCAATTGTACCATTGTCTTTGGCAGGGTGTACTTCAACAAAATTATTTGAAGCATAGATAGCCTATAAAAAAAAGCAACAGTTAATTAAAGTTAAATCAGAGGAGAAAATTCAAAAGCTTATTAACCCTTTTGAGCAATACACATTGTTTATTTCTTTGAGATATAAAAATAATAAAAGCTTCATTCTTCTTAAGAGAATTTTATTAAATTTTATTATGCAGTAATATTGAGAACAGGGTAAAAAAAACCAATGTATTGTGCCTTTTAAATCTTCAAAGTAAAATAACCTAATGGGATTCAGAAAGAGGCTAATTGTGAAATCAGGGAGACAGAAAATAAATTAAGCATTAAGCACAAGTAAACACTATATTTGTTACTTGTGATAACTAGTAAATTTAGATTCATGTTTAGAAGCTTTAACAATTTATTTTAACCAATAAATGGTCCAATGCTTTTAATCTACACTATATATGGATATTTTACACAATATTAAATTCTTCCAGGACTTCCGGTGTGCAGGCGACCTCGTCGGACGCAGCCGACAGCTGCCTCCCGCCTGTCTTCGCGTAAAAGCCGTTTTGACAGCAAGCATCAGCTGTCAAACGGCTTGATACCTTTCCCCCGGGCATAGGGGGATCGGTGAGTTGCCCAGGGTAGGAGTTGAGTTCCCGAGTCGTCCTATTTGGACGATGTAGGTTAGAACTCCTCCGGAGCCCTGAGGATTCTCTGCGATCCAGGACGCCTTCGCTTCGGCGAAGCTAGAAGCCGCCGCCACCGCTGCAACTTAAATTGAACTGTGAGTCATTATATGCAGACAAACCGACCCTGGAAGTTTGTTTTTTATTTTGGATTTTACTCTAACTTGGAATATTCTGATCTTTCCTATACCTGGGGTGGATTGAGTGAAAGTGAACTTAAAATGGCGATGGAATGAAACTTTTTAGCAAGAAGAAATGAAAGTGATTTGCATTTCCGGTCTGGAACTTTTGCTTAATACTTTCACTACTTGCTTTGGACTAATTGTTTAAAAGACTTTTATATAGCTTGAAATTTTAAATTGCTAATATGGCTTCGAGAAGAGTGGCGCCAACAACTTCAAAATCAATTACATCTCTGACTCCTCAACCGCTCCAACAAATTTCTAAGCCGGCTTCCCACCCGCCACCCCCACCGCCATCTTCTTCATCTCCACCGCCTCTTGGTAAAGATGTACAGGATTTAATGGCTGAAAGTATTAAGCAAATGACAGAGATGTTACAAAAAATGGATGCTAAAATGGAGAATAAGATTGATCAAGTAATACAGCAACAACAAGAATTATTACAGAAACATGAGGGTTTTCGTTTGAATGTGACAACTGCTTTCCAAGGTTTGGCTGAATATGTGGACGGGGTGGCAGAAAGGGTGGAGGAAAATGAACAGAGGGCTGAAGTGAACGAGCAAAGATTGGAATTCGTAGAGGAGGGTCTGGAAAACGTTAAAGGTGATGTTTTGGTCGCTCAATTTCGGGACATGGAGTACGCGATTCGGATTCGCGGGCTGGCTGAGGATTCAAAAGAAAAATTAAGAGAATTAATTTCAGAGGCATTGGCAGATGCCTTTTTGGCTTGTGGTAGAGATGGCCCATCGCAGGAACAAATCTACGAAGAAATAGAACGTGTTTTTAGGGTGAATTCGTGGATTGCTCGCCAAAAAAATTTGCCAAGAGATGTGGTGGTGTATTTTACAAGAAAAATGAGACGAAATGAAATAATGCAGCTTTTTTGCCAACAAAGATTTAAGATTTTAAACCAAGACATCATTCTTCTAAAAGAAATCCCAGCGAAAATATTCAGAGCGCGACGGGACTATGCTTTTTTGGTGCAGGAACTTAAGAATAGACAAATAATTTTCAGATGGGATATACTGGTGGGTATAATTGTGAATGTGGCAGGTAAGCGTTACAGAATTAACTCGGTTAAAAAAGCGAATGATTTTATGGCGTCTGTGTTGCAAGTGGAGCGTCCACCTACATCCCAAAAGACTGACGCAGCTGAGCATTTGATTGTGGACCTCCCTTCTATTTCCGGTGTAAAGGATGCAAATGGGTGTTCAAAAGATGAAGGAAAAGAACAAAGAATGACTCGCGCAG
>NW_015386403.1:2511219-2512765 GCF_001527695.2 Protobothrops mucrosquamatus | reverse complement strand
ACTGCTGCTCGTTTGCTGATAGCCCAAAATTGGAAGAGCCCAATTCTGCCTACAATGGAAGACTGGAGATTGAAAGTTTCGAATCTTGCTGAAATGGCAAAGATCTCGGCTTATTTGAAGAACTATTCGAATGAACAATTTTTATCAATATGGAGAAGATGGATTGTTTATATTCAAAAGAAGCATAGAGTGGTAGAATTTAACTTAGGTTTTTAGATTTTCTTACTTTGTTTACTCTTTCTATCTTTTCATGTAGACTAAGATATTTTGTGGAGTTAGAGATATTAGTATTTGTTTACTTATATATGAATATTATCCGGGGACTAGGTTTGGGAAGTCCGGGGGGGTGGGGGATTTTATTTTTTACTCTGTTTATTGGATTATGATTGTTTTTTATGATGAAAATAAAAAAAAAATTTGGAAAAAAAAAATTCTTCCAGTTATTACAGGACCAGGATATTATTTAGTAAATAATTTATCTTCCAGAGATAAATCTATACAATTGGAGATTTTTCCAATGGATTTTATATGTATTAATATATAAATAATAAGGGTTGTCTATTTCCTATTTGATTCCAAATATCTGATGAATGCATCTAAAACTTATCATTTAATGAGGTTTATAGCATAGTCATTCCTAAGTTAGCATTTGTATTCCTAAAGTTTAGCAGCTCAGTTACAGTCATTTTCTTCATACAACATGGATATTATACAAGTTGAACAATAGCCTATAGATTACAGCTTCCTTTCTTACAATTATCCTTCCAATTCAGGTTGCATTAATTTACTGTAGGGCAATGCTTACCTTTGCAAAGAAATATGAAGGAAACTGAAATACAGCAAATGGTAGTGAAACAAATGTTCTTTTGCTTTGCTTTGCCTGTTACAGCAAGACTAATAGCTGAATGACATTTTCAATCAGATATTTGAAATTTCCTTGAAGCTTCAGCAGGCATAAGACCATGGAGGGAAAACTGGGATCATAAGCACTGCAAAACACTTTGTTGGAGCAAATTGGGTCACCCCTTCATCTGAGCAAGAGCTGTGTTATCACATTGGACAAAATGTTTCATGAAGGCAAGATTAAGCTATTATAAAGAAATATGATGTGGCCCTGAAGACAGAATTCAATGATAAATTATTAAACATAGCCAAGGTAAATAGGAGGAATTCATCTGTTACTGTTTTTTGAATGATGAGAATTCATTTCCCTATGGGTTTCACACACACACACACACACACACAAAAAGGGCAAGTATAGAAAGTGGAAAGAGGGGCACATAACTAAGTCAGAATATCAGCAAATAGCCCGAGCCTGCAAAGATGAAGTGAGGAAAGCCAAGGCTAAAAATGAACTAAGGCTTGCGACCAAAGTCAAAAATAACAAAAAAAGCTTCTTTCAACATGTAAAAAACAAGAAAAAAGTGAAGGAAATGATTGGTCCGTTAATGGGTGAAAGTGGCAAGAAGGTGACAAGCAACAGGGAGAAAGCGGAACTATTTAACTCGTTTTTTGCATCTGTCTTTACACAAAAGGAAAAAACAGA
>NW_015386403.1:2498340-2510408 GCF_001527695.2 Protobothrops mucrosquamatus | reverse complement strand
CCAACACTGGAAGTTTTTAAGAAGAGACTGGACAGCCATTTGTCCGAAATGGTATAGGGTTTCCTGCCTGAGCAGGGGGTTGGACTAGATGACCTTCAAGGTCCCTTCCAACTTTACTATTATTATTATTATTATTATTATTATTATTATTATTATTATTATTATTATTATTATTATTATTATTATTATTATTATTATGATACAGCCTTGCTAAGTGTAGGCTATAGCATTTATGATATCTTCAGCATCATAAACATGCCTGCAACCTTTGATTTTTAGCTCTTTAATATAAAATTTTGGCATTTTGACTTGTTACACTAGGATAAATTGGATATGATGAGTGTACAAAAAAGGAAAGGGGCTTCTGCAACCCTACTGCAGCCACCATCTTGATTTTCTGAATCCTCCTGAAGATGTCCCTGTGCTCTGTTCTTGGAAACCTATGGCATGTTATTTGTTTGTTTGCTGTTTTTAGTGTTCTCTACTCTTTAAAACAAAAAAATATATGTGTGTATATTATTGAACCCTTCAGAAAATAGTCTGTAGATTTATTAAGATAATGTGTTATTTTGAGTAAGTTTTGCTATTTTTATACAGTATTTGTCCTAGAAGAATATGTATACCTTGACTGTTTTCCCAATATTTGAATGCATTAAAGCATTAAGACTTTATGCAAGAGTAGGTAGTTAAAAAATAGATCATAACATTTGACAGATAAATCTAAACTTGATTTTCATTGGTGAATTTCTTTTTTCTTTTGTAAAAGTTTTATTAGTTTTTTACAATAACAACCTTAATGCCTAGTGTACAGCGTGTTGTATTGGTTCGTAATTTTTTTAGAAAATAATATACAATTAATAATAGTTAATAAACAATCAATAATAATTAATTTTTATATTTCCATAATTAGTATATTAATTAATAATATATTTCCTTGATCTTCTCTTCAACCAGTAGTATTCTACAACATTAAACAATTTCTAATTTCTAATATTTGTTATTTTTCATATTTAAATGATTAAATAAAAACATTTTCTTCTATATTTATACCAACAATAGTAGCGTCCATATATAGCATTTTTTTCTTATCAGCTTATGTTATTTTTGTAAGAGTCATCTTATTGATTCACCATATATCTTATTTTCATAAATCTTGTTTAAGCTCAATTTCTCCATAATATTCAAACAATTCTTGTCAATCATATTTTTCCCACTATTTAACATCTAAATATCCAAATTTTCCATTTAAATATATCATCCCAGTATTTTCATGTTTCATATATTATATATACTACTTATCTATCATAACATCTATCCATAATATCTTTCTAGTCAATTTATATTTCACTTCTATTTGTAACAATTAGTTCAATCACTATATATCCTTTTTTTCAGATTTCTTATTAAGCCTAATTTCCCCTCAATATTTCAATCATTCCTTAATCCTAAATCTTTTCAAACTTAATTTGTCTTTAAAATTCAAACTTTTTCTTCACTTACAACATCCCAATATTTTTACATTTTTATCTTATCAAAAAATACTATATTACTTATATCTCTTATTTATTCTAAGGTCCCTTTATGGCCAAAGTTATTTGTTTATTTAGCCGTATTCAAACAAGTGTTTACTCATATAATATTCCATCTGGTAGGGCGAATCCAGTCTCTTCAGCCCATCTCTAATCTTCTTCCTTTGCCAAATTGTTTTCCAAATTAATATTTTCAACTTGTCCAGTTCTTGTATTTTTGTAGTTATGGTTAGGAGTAGAGGATATACAGTAAATGGGATGTATGCGTTTTGTCTCCCAAACAATGATTCTCCTAGCAGTGTCCATTTTGTTAAATCTTCTTTCTTCTCAGGTTTATTTTAACATTCTAATGCATAAGGTATCCTTTCCATATTTATTGTTGTATCCAAGTCTTGTAAGTTTTTTCTTGTTTGTATTAAGTTATAATTCCCTTCATTTGTAACTTCACCAGTTAAGTCATTTTTTCTAGATAAAATTCTGTTGTCTGGATTGTTTGTTCATTCTTTACCATTATTTGGATGTTTTTTGATTGTAGATTTAAGTTAGAAGTATATTCATTTATAGTATCAAAGTTATGCTTAATCTCCTTGTGGTTTAAGTCTATTGTAGTTTGTATCTGTTGTAGCATTGCATAAATTTCATCTTGGAAAGTATTTGTCTTGTCTTGAAGTAATAATAATAATAATAATAATAATAACAACAACAACAACAACAACAACAACAACAACAATAATAATAATAATAATAATAATAATAATAATAATAATAATAAAGTTGGAAGGGACCTTGGAGGTCATCTAGTCCAACCCCCTGCTTAGGCAGGAAACCCTATACCATTTCAGACAAATGGCTGTCCAGTCTCTTCTTCAAAACCTCCATTGTTGGAGCAGTCACCGCTTCTGGAGGCAGGTTGTTCCACTGATTAATTGTTCTAACTGTCAGGAAGTTTCTCCTTAGTTCTAGGTTGCTTCTCTCCTTGATTAGTTTCCATCCGTTGCTTCTTGTCCTGCCTTCAGGTGCCTTGGAAAATAGCTTAACTCCCTCTTCTTTGTGGCAGCCCCTGAGATATTGGAATACTGCTATCATGTCCCTCCTCATCCTTCTCTTCATTAAACTAGACATACCCAATTCCAGCAGCCTTTCCTTATATGCTTTGGCCTCCAGTCCCCTGATCATCTTTGTTGCTCTTCTCTGTACTCTTTCTAAAGTCTCAACATCTTTTTTACATCGTGGTGACCAAAACTGGATGCAGTATTCCAAGTGTGGCCTTACTAAGGCATTGTAAAGTGGTATTAATACTTCACGTGATCTTGATTCTATCCCTCTGTTAATGTAGCCTAGCACTGTGTTGGCCTTTTTGGCAGCTGCAGCACACTGCTGGTTCATATTTAAGTGATTGTTCACTAGGACTCTGAGGTCCCTCTCACAGTTACTACTATTGAGCAAGGTACCCCCTATACTATACCTGTACATTTGGTTTTTCTTGCCTAAATGTAGAACCTTACTTTTTCCACCATTGAATTTTATTTTGTTAGATAGGCTAAATTTTTCAGGAGTAGATATTAAGTGTGGTTTTCTATCATTTTTTGATGAGTATGTCATATCCATGTTGTCTTCCCAGTAAAATCAATGTTTTATAACAATTCTTTCTTTCAGGAGTCAATTGACAATTTAATATATTTAGCTAGTTTAAATCCTTCCTGTAACTTCTCTTCTCAATAATTTGTCATAGATCAAAGTTTTTAAACAGTTCATAAATTTAAACCACAATCAAAGTATTTATTTTCCTTCAAATACTTTCAAATCTTATAGCCGGCCCAGTATGCAATCTCTTCTCTGTTCCTTAGCAACTATCTTCTTAAAGGTTATTAGAGATCATGGCAACAGATTTTTTTTTCTTTGTTTCTGGGCATTATCTTTAATGTGATATATTCTCATTGTCCACTAGATGTCAGCAAATAGTTATTTTCCAGCTCTTTCAAACAAAAAATTCTTATTTTTTTCTTTTTTATGAAATTCAATCAAAATCCTTTAGAATATACTCTTAGCAGTTTGTTTTAGTTTCTAAGTTTGATCAGATTGTAGCATTTTGAATTTAATTTCAATAAGGTTCTTTCCTCCTTAAAGGTTAATTTGCCGTTTCCATCTATGGGGGAATGGGAATGTAGTCCCCTCCCCTCACTTTCAGAGGTTGTTTGCTTTGGAGAACTTTCCCAGGTACTAGTTGGAAAATAAGGGAGAGAAGATCAAATACTCTCACCAGTTCCAAGCAAAATGTTCACTGTTGTTCTTGATAGTGCTCTTGGACTTTGGCTGCAGTAGCTTGGTCTAGATGCTGGCATGCGGCTAGCCTTTCTCCTGTTGGGTTCAGAGGGCTTTCCCCAGATCAGACAAAGTGATTGCCATTGCTTTGTGATCAACGGGGCGCTCCTCCTTCACGGTCACCTTTATGGGGCGACTTCGGACCCATCTAGGGTCCCCCAGGCAGGGCAAAATTAGCTGTGGGGAGTGGAGGTTTGCTCTCGTGCAGCCATGCGTTACAAGCACAAACCAGAAATCTCTCACTGGTGAATTTCTGATATATATATTTCTTGTCAACATTTTAATTAGTTTTTTTTTACAGAAAGCAAAGAAGAGAGCAACTGAACAATCTAACAAAGTTTATTGAGTTGTTTTCCTTATGAAATAAATTTGAAGGTTTTCTTTATTTAAATTTTAAGTCATATTTTTAATATGACCAAAAAAGTTATATTTTTAAACAACTGCTTAGCATTAGTTTGTAAAGGTTTTCTCTTCATCACTATAGAATAGACTAGAATAACAGAGTTGGACCTTGGAGGTCTTCTAGTCCAACTCCCTGCTTAGGAAACCCTATACCATTTCAGACTTCTTGGAGGAAAGCTGTTCCACTGATTAATTGTTCTAACTGCCAGGAAATTTCTTCTTAGTTCTAGGTTCTCCTCTGCTTGATTAGTTTCCATCCATTGCTTCTTGTCCTGCCCTTAGGTGCTTTGGAGAATAGCTTGACTCCCTCTTCTTTGTGGCAACCCTTGAGATATTGGAACACTGTCCTTCTCTTCATTACACTAGACATACCCAATTCCAGCAACTGTTCTTTGTATGTTTTAGCCTCCAATCCCCTGATCATCTTTGTTGCTCTTCTCAGCACTCTTTCTAGAGTCTCAACATCTTTTTTACATTGTGGTAACCAAAACTGGATACAGTATTCCAAGTGTGGCATTATATGCAGTATTCCTTACCATGGCATTATAAAATGGTATTAACACTTCATGTGATCTTGATTCTGTCCCTCTGTTAATGCAGCCTAGAACTATGTTGGCCTTTTTGGCAACTGCAGCACACTGCTGGACCATATTTAAGTGATTGCCCACCAGGACTCCAAGATTCCTCTCACAGTTACCACTATTGAACAAGGTACCACCTATGCTGTACCTGTACATTTGGTTTTTTGTTGCCTAAATGTAGAATCTTACTTTTTTCACCATTGAATTTCATTTTGTTAGATAGCATCCAATGTTCAAGTCTGTTAAAATCCTTCAGTATCTTAATGAGTTCCCCATCTATCCCTTCATCCAAATCATTGATGAAGATGTTTAAGAGTACTGGACCTAAAACCGAGCCTTGAGGTACCCCACTGCATACTTTCCTTCATGTAGATGTAGTTCCATTGAGGATTATTCCATTGAGGGCTAACAGCCAGTTATGAATCCATCTGGTGGTGATGCTGTCTAACCCCCATTTTTCTATCTTATCAAGTAGTAAGTTTATCAAATGCCTTACTGAAGTCCAAGTAAATTATATCAACAGCATTCCTCTGGTCCACTAATTTTGTCACCTTTTTAAAGAATGCAATAAGATTTGTCTGGCATGATCTATTTTTGAAAAACCCATGTTGGCTTTTGGTTATGATGTGGTTTGCTTCTAGGTGTTTGCTGATTCATTGCTTATCTTTTCTAGAATCTTCCCAGGTATTGAGGTCAGGTTGATAGATCTGTAGTTTCATGGATCTATTCCCCCCCCTTTTTTTTTAAAGATAGGAACTATGTCAGCTCTTTTCCAGGCCTCTGGTAGTTCCCAGGTGCTCCAAGATCTTTCAAAGATATAGTTCAGTGGTCCTGAGATCACATCTGCCAGTTTCTTCAGAACCTTGGGTGTAATCTATCTGGTCCTGGTTATTTGAACTTGTCTAGGATGGAGAGGTGCTCGCTTACCATTTTCTTGCTTATTTTGACTTGTGTTTCTAATCTATATTTTATGGTACTGTTTTTGATAGGTTGGACTATTTTTTCCCTTTGTGTAAAGACGGATGCAAAAAATGAGTAAAGTAAAGTTCTTGCTTTCCCCCTGTTTCCTGTCACCTTCTTGCCACTTTCTCCCACTAATGGACCAATTGTTTCCTTGACTTTTTTCTTGTTTTTTACATTTTGAAAGAAGCTTCTTTTGTTATTTTTGACTTTTGTTGCAAGCCTTAGTTCATTTTGAGCCTTAGCTTTCCTTACTTCATCTTTGAAGGCTCAGGCTATTTGCTGATATTCTGTCTTAGTTATGTGCCCTCTTTCTACTTTTTATACTTATCTTTTTTGTCATTCAGTTTATCAAAAAAGGTATTTGTGTAGCCATGCTGATTTCTTCTTGGATCTCTTATTTTTCTTCTTCATTGGGATTGTGCTAGACAATAATTTTATAATCTCAATTTTCAAAGTTTCCCAAGCTTCTTGAGTTGTTTTCCCCTTGAGGATTCTCATCCATAGACTCCTTCCTAAGCTCTCTCTACATTTATTGAAATTAGCTCTCTTAAAGTCAAAGACTCTAGTTTGACTATGTTTTATTGCTTGTGCTTGCATAATGTTGAATTCCAATATTGCATGACCACCACCCCAAAGTTCCTGTTAGTTCAACACCTTCTATAATTTCCTCTCTGTTATTGAGAATTAAGTCCAATATGGCTGATCCCCTACTTGCCTTTTCTACTTTTTGGGAGACAAAGTTGTCTGCTAGGTTTGTCAGGAACCTGTTTAATCTTGCACTTGGTGCAGAGTTTGTCCCCCAGTTGATGTCAGGATAGTTAAAGTCCCCCATTACTATTGTGATGTGCTTCCTACATACCTTAGTTAGCTGACTAGCAAAAAGGTCATCTATTTCGTCTGTCTGGTTGAGTGGCCTATAGTATATACCTAAGGCAATGTCATTTTTTCTCCTTTAATATTGACCCAAATGTATTCAAAACAGTTTTCATCATTGTTGTGTTTTATTTCTGTAGAGATGTAGTTATTTCTTATATATAGTGCAACTCCATTTCCTCTTTTATTTGGTCTGTTTCTTTTAAATAATTTAAATCCCTCTAGCTGTGTGTTCCATTTGTGGATTTCATCTCACCAAGTTTCTATAATGGCAACAATATTATATCTGCTTTCATTTACTTTCTAATTCATCCTGTTTATTGCTCATACTCTGTGTGCTGGTGTATAGACATTTGAGTCCTTTTTGACTGACCCTATGTTTACTTTCTACATAATCTGTGTAGAGCCTGAATTCCCCTATTTCTTACCACCTGTTTGATTAATCTTGGTATGGCACTCACTATTGAAAGCTTGATTTTGCTTGACAGCAAAATTGATATTCTTACCTGCAGAAACATCTATGTTATATGCACTGATAACCCAATTAGTTTTAGATTGCTCGGAACAGAAATGTTGTGTATCAATTAACTCACTGTCCCTGTTGCTTAGTTTAAATGTTTCCCCATAAAATCTGTGAATTTAATGCCAAATAACTCAGTCCCTTTCTTTGATGGATGCAAACCATCTCTTTTGTACATTTTTCATTGGACCAGCTACAGACATCGTGACTAATATAACCAAAGCCTTCCCCTTTACACCATTCCTTTAGCTACACATTGAACTCTGCTACATGCTGGCCTTTTCTTTTTTGTTCCTTATATACTGGTAAAACCTCTGAAAAGTAAGCCTGCTGATTATCATCAAATTATCATATTGTAGTCATTTGAATTAAGGAAAAAAAGAGAAATAACACATCATATGTGCTGACAAACATGCCACCTCTCAGCCATAACAATTAAAATGCTACTAACATCATCTGAGATTTTCCTCTTATATTTATGAAAAAATTCTCCCTGTGGGTCTCACAATTACTTCTAATTCTAAAATACTGCTAAGAGATTTTGTTTGGAGTAGATGTTGGATGCTTCATTTTATCACAATATTGCTCTCTCCAAATGCTTGTGAATTGAAAGATGAAAAATAGATCAATATTATTATTGTAATGACATCCCTACCCCAGGGAGACTTTGCTCTATCCACTGTCAAATGTAGAAAAATCTATTATGTACCATTGTTCCTTTCTACATTCTTGTCTTGTTCTTGAGACTAGATCAACAGATTCCTTTCTTTGTTGACAGATCACCAGATTTCTCTAGAACAATTGCTAAATGTGTTGCGATTGCTATCACTATCAGATATATATTTAGCACTCTTGGTATCTTCAATAATTTCAGTGTATCTCTCTATACTTCTTGGTTATCAATGATGATTTTTAACCAAAAAATAAAGTAAATGTAATAAACTAACGTTGGTATTGTGATGATAATGTTGTTGTTAATGATGAAGATTCATGAATAGCAGACTCACATGAGACCCCAAGTCATTTAAGACCAGTGGCATTGGAGCATTCTGTTTTTAGGTAACAATTATTTTCTTTTATCTCTTGTCTGATGCATCAATTCTGTTAAATGACTTCAGTTTCCAATAATATAATAAAAGAAAATATTTTTTTTAATTTTCTACATGAGTTTCTTTGGATACCTTTATCATGTTTCCTCTCACACATCTTTCTAACTAAATAGCCACTGTTGAAAGAAAAATTTTCATTAGGGTCCAGCCCAAGCTGGGAATAAACAAAATGAAGACTGCTTTAGAAAGAAGGTTGTAGTTTATTGAAGAGCAGAACTGCAAGACATGTGGCTCTGGAGCAGCTGACCACATGTTGCTGGGAGTGATGGGCTTTAAAATTTGGAGTTGTTCCTGTGGCATGAACTTTGACCTGAGGTTCAGTGTGCCCCTCTGGTATTCTAATGGTGGTAGGTCAATCCTATTATGTCCTAAAGATCATGTCTTGCTTCCCTGGGGCTGTGGCTGATGGCTATGTCCTATGTTGGATTTTTTTGGGGGAGGGTTTGTTGGTTCTAGGGATCTTTGTCTTTCTAATCCCATCAGCTCTAAGCTTCCTGGCTCCAGTCTTTCTAAAAGGATTATCTAATCTGTATTTCTAGAAACCTGGTCTCTGCTTGGGGCAGAGAGACTTGGGGGGGGGTCTGCCTAAATTTTCTATTATTCCTTTGGGGAAATATATTGTTTTCTTTAATATTCCCCAAAATATTTATTTCTTGGGGGAGGGGGGTGATTTCCCACACCACAAACAGCATAATCAAACTAATTCTTTTCTGCAGTTTCATTAGATCCTATGATTAAAATTCATAGAAAAAAGTTGCATAAAATGCATATATAAAGAAAAAGAAGAAACAGAAATAATTACATTGGATAAAACTGTTTGCATAATAATTTTCAAATATTAGGAAAAAGTAAAATATTAAACCAACTGTAAAAAAACATGTAAACATGTAAAAAAGTACATGTTTGAAAAAAATGTAAAACCTATACAAAGCACTAATATTCCAAATGAAAAAAATCTGAAACTGAAATTGACAGATATATTGATTCCTATCAGTACAATTGAACAGAAGTATTGGATGGATATTCTATATTAATTCTTATGTATTCACATGGCAATCTATCAATTGGAATAATCCTTTGATAACACTATAATTGAATAGTTGTAAATATCTGTTGATAAGGACAAATTCTGCATTGGTTAATCTTGTAGAAAGGTCCCCCTTTCCAGAATAAAATATTTCATAGAATAAGAAAAGAAGCAGAACAGAATATTTCCCCTAAAGGAGGAAAAAAATCTCCTTAACAAAGGCAGAAAGCAGCCCCAGTCTTTCCTCCACTAAAACAGCCTGCAGGCAAAGCTTAAGGAAACTACGTTTCATTCACAAAACAATATATATATTGTAAAACGGGACTTGGCTAAAAAGATCTCCAGATAGACTGCAGAATAGACCAGGAACTGAAACTGATTAGGCCAATGAGATTAAATCAAGACAACAAAATATCTTAAGATTTGCATCTCCCCTCGCCTCTTGGGCCAGTCACAACCCCACATATCACAAAGGGAATTTCACAACAGCAATTAAAACACAAACAAACCCAGAAAGAACACATTTTCATATAGATGATGACATATAAACCACAAAAGGTCCAAACCATAGAAAAACTCACAACTCCAATTTGCCAGCTGCACCCAGGAACACATGCTGTTGTCACTGTTCTTACTGCGCCAATAAACAGAAACCTCCTTTCCAATTGAAGCTGCCTTAAACTTATTTTTCCTTTGTCTGCATTTCTCTCCTGGCTTGGAATAAGACACAGACTGGATTTAAGTTCCAGCAATCTGTGATAGCAGAATTTATATATTTAAGTTGCTATATAATTTTTTGATAAATATCCACAACAAGTAACCCACCAATTGAATATGACATGAAGACATTTCTAAGGGGAAGGGTTTTTTTAGTTATTGTGAATGAAACATATTGCAAAACAACTGAGTCATTGTCACAGCTATATGACAGTTCTGACAACCAACTTCATCATTTTATGAAGATATTATGTTTCCTGTAGCACAGAGCACAGTCCTCTATCTAGTCATTTTTCAAACTCCATGACTTCACTTATGACATATCATAAATTGTTTTTGTGATTAGGTAATCAGGAAGCATTAACTTCTGAGTTAAAAGAACAGGAGGTTTCAGACAGTATGTTCAAAACAAATTATAAATAAATTTGGAGGGAAGAATAAGTCTTAACATATTGCTACTGTTTGTCAATTAACCAGAGTGAACTGAAAATTAACTATGGTGATAAAATGGACAGGTTTTTTTTTAAAAAATGTTTTTTTTAAAAAATAAATAAATCCTGAACTGATTTATAAAAAGGAGTCCATGGCCCTTTCTTAAATAGTTGCATGGATTTTTACATCTAAGACAGTGGTGGTGAACTTATGGCATGCGTTCCAGAGGCGGCACTCAGACCCCTCTCTGTGCGCCGCCTCTGCCAGCAGCTCTTGCAGGTCCATTAGGTCACTGCTGCTGCCTGGAGCAGCAGCTCTGCCCAGCACAAATGGCTGGCTAGGAATCCCCGCATAGAGATGGTAGAGCACACCCTGGGCCAGCAAGCCAAAGCCACCCCAAGTGAGGAAAGCTGGATCCCCATTGGCATCATGGCTGCCCAGGCCCAGAAGAGATGGGGGGAAGGCACACAATCCTAGCTGGGACTGGGGGGGTGATGGTGTCAATCCGGTTTCCCTGCTCAGGGTGGCTTTTGGCTTGCTGGGTGTGAGCATGCTCTATCACCTCTATTTGAGCTTGCTAGCTGGCCACTTCACCTCCTTTGTGCTGGGTGGGACTGCTAGTCCATTTGGCAGCAGCGTCCTAATGGACCTGTGCAAACTGCTGGTGGTGGCAGCCCAAGGTAGGGCCAAGATGTGTCCGGTGCATGAGGGGAACATGCTCCATGCCTGGGCCAAGGGCAAGATCTGTGAGGGGGCCGAGGAGATGACCATCAGCGACCTGCTCTCCAACCGCAAGCAAAAATAGATGGGATGGAGTGGGCGTGTCTGGCGGTCTGCATCACATGCCTCCCCCTCCCCTATTTTGCCTCCTGCTGGAGAACTGGCCCGGTATTGGCAGTGGGCTGTGGAGCCCCAGAGTGCACCAGTCAAGGGGCTGGCAGGCTGTGGCTGCTCATGGACACCATCGGCCCCCATGCACTTGCTGGGCCTCTGGGGACCGATGGTATCAGGCAGCAGCCACCCCAGCCTCTTTCATGCACTGCCCCCTGCCTCACTCCATAGGACGAGACTCATGCCCACCGTCCCACCCACCAGAGACCCCCTGGATCTCCCCGACCCCTGCCCGACCCCATAGGTATCCCCCCACAAGCAACATTGAGGTGGCCACACCCACCCTGGCCACGCTCATCCAGTCTGCCATGACCACTGCAGCCAGGTCCTTCCAGTGGGCTAGGTCCACCCAGTGGTCCATGCCTCCCGTGCCCCCCAAGGGCACCACAATGCTAATGCGGCCCTGGCACTTTGAGATAAATAAGTGGTTTTGGGTTATGGTTTGGGCACTCGGTCTCTAAAAGGTTCGCTATCACTGATCTAAGATATCCAGTTTTATAATATTTTTTTTTTTCCAATATAAAATTTTATTGTTTTTATCATAAAAGAAAAAAGAAATACATCACAGGTATTACACAATGATTTATCCCATCCCCCCACCCCCCGGACTTCCCAAACCAAACCTAGGCTAATATTCAAATACAAGTAAACAAATATTAATATCTCTAACTCCAAACTCTAAACTTAAACAATCCATCTCCT
>NW_015386403.1:2488333-2497038 GCF_001527695.2 Protobothrops mucrosquamatus | reverse complement strand
CAAGTAAACTCACAATTAACTTCAAGTTGCAGCGGTGGCGGCGGCTTCTTGCTTCGCCGAAGCGAAGGCGTCCTGGATCGCGGAGAATCCTCGGGGCTCCGGAGGAGTTCTCGCCTACATCGTCCATATAGGACGACTCGGGAACTCAACTCCTACCCCGGGCAGCTCACCTATCCCCTTATGCCCAGGGGAAAGGTATTCAAGCCGTTTGACAGCTGATGCTGGCTGTCAAACCGGCTTTTACGCAAAACAGGCGGGAGACAGCAAACAGCTGCGACCAGCGAAATCGCCTGCCACCGGAAGTCTCCCAGTTTTATAATATTTTGTCAGGCTGCTGCTGTTTTCTTACCAATTTTCTTCTTTAAAATGTAATTCCTTCTTGCTCCCTTCTTTAAAAAATCCTTACTGGTTTCTTATTGGATAAAATATTATTTCTGTGATGAATTAAGGTAAATGTTTAAGGAAGTTAATGTACTATTAAATTATACTCTAAAAGTTTGGAATTTATCTGTCTAACAAAAAAATTGGATATATTGAGATTGGATTATAGAAAAACATGTTTTTTCATGAAGGGCATTTAATTTGTTTAGTGAAATGTATTAATTTTTGAACTGAGTATTAATGAAGAAACAAAATTGGAGACTCTGATTTTGTATGGTACATATCTAAGTCATAGTTTACAAACCCATTCATAATGATTAGTGGGAACAATATTATTACTTTGATAGTATAAAATATTGTATTTTTTTCATGATTTTAGTGGGTCTTTTTTTTCTTTTTCCCCCTCTTTTTGCTCTTTCATTTTTAGGTCTAAAATATTTAACAATATTGCAAATAATATGATTTTTTAGGTTTTTTTTAACCATTATTAGTTGTATTATTACTAAAGTTATTTTTATTAATTTGATTTTTAAAAAGTCAGTAGAAATTACTATCTTATTGAAAAGAAAGTGAGTTTGTTGAATCATTTTAGCACACAAAGCATATTTCGGAAATTGTATTATTAAATACTGAAACGTTTACTACAAGTTTTTATTGTAGAATCTGGAACATATTGTTCCTAGTGTATTCTCTCCATACTCTCAAACAAGAACACTATTGAAATATTTAGATCCTGCTTCACATTTTAGTTTATTAAATTCTTATTAATCATCTGAAACCTGAGAAGAAATGAAATTTACATTTCTCTACATTTCTACATCATGGTTAACATATTTTTATTGATGGTGCTGCTTCCAAAAAGTGCATGAATCAGGCTTATTAATCCTTTACGTTATCTTGTCAAGGATATATTACTGATTTATTACCAAAACATGATGAAGACAATTGATATAGATTTTCTGTTCAGTTCCGGTGCTTCAAAATGAGTTACAAATTACAAACTTAAGCCATTAAAACTGTCCTCTATATTGCCAAATACAACAGTTTCTATATACAACTAATATATGTTTATATAGCAGAATATAGAACAAAATACTGGAATACATCAGTCTATATGTACTGTGGAGTAGATATGTGAGAATAATCTTAGAAGAAAAGAGGAGCCATAGCCTAAACAATGGTCTTATAAATGAAATCTTAATCCTAATGAAGGTCTCAGAAGGGACCCTTCTTTGTTTTCAGGAGACTAAAAATAAGAGAGAGGAAACCATTTTTGTCAGACTTGCAAGATTCTGTTACCATAACCTTAAAATAAAGGTGGTATTATCACGGCTTCTTGTCTGGACTACCTCAAAGGGCTTAAAATAATTTATCAAGAAAAAAAATTGTATGATTATTCTAATTAAGTACTTCAATGGCTTCCAAGTTTATAATATTATTGTCTGCAGTTTAAAGCTTTGAAAATGATTCCATATAAAACTGTAGATAATCATGTTATAAAAATATGCTATTTTTTCACTTATGCTATCCAACATGAATCTTTATATATGGATTATACACCTGAAGATAAGTCATGTAGAATGATATTCAAAACTGATTTGGATTGGAACGGAAAGTATGAAGGATTCATTTCACATACTGCTAATACTATGGTAAATGAATTGTATATTATCCCCCAATGCTAGAGTGGGGATACATATTAAAAAATAATAGCAAGAATAATTTAAGTGATAGTTACAGGACTGGAAATTTGGAATAAATTGGGCTTGAAAAATAGAAAATAATAAAATAATAATAGAAGGCAACAGGACACAAAATAATAATAGAATAATAACATACACAAAACGATAACATACAAGGAAAGGATCCCGTCCCCCATGGTGGAGAAGGTTGATCCATCATGAATCATTGGAAGGCTCACTAATTTATTTGATCTAATCTATTTATTGTTAATTACATTGTTGATTGGCATTATTGTTAAAATATTCTCTCATAGGATTTAATAGGCACTACACCAATCAGTTTCTTAGTTAAACAAACAAACAAACAAATAAATAAGCCAATGTAGAAAGAAATCTACATTAAGTTAGAGCTGTAGTTTCAAATGTGTCAGTTTTTCAAGAGAAAAACAATAACATGCCAGATGTTCTTAACCTCACCCTAGTGTCTATTAGGATACTCATTAACTAAATGTGAATCCTTATGAGATACATAAATAAACACAGAAGAGATAAGGAGATATATCAGTTTGTCTGTATTGGCAAAAGTTAAATAAATTCTAATTAAATTCATTTAACGTTTGCCAATACAGACAAACTGATATGTCTCCATTATCCCTTCTCTGTTTGTATTTGTATTTATGGATATTGAGAAAATAGATAGAATAGAATAGAATAGAATAGAAGGGACCTTAGAGGTCTTCTAGTCCAGCCCCCTGCTCGAGCAGGAGAACCTATACCATTTCAGACAAGTGAGCTGAATGAGCTGGGAATAGGAATTCTTATTTTGTTAGAAATTACTTTTATAGCAATAGAAAAAATTTGATGCTACATTATAATGGCTATGGAACTGATGTATTGATTATTGTTTCCAATAAGGTAATGAAAACATAATTTTATGGGATCTCAAATCGAACTCCTGCAGGCATTACTAGACAAAGACTTTCTTACCTTCCACCATCTCATGTGACTTTAAATCAGCACTTAGGCCTTTATCTGTCTAAAAAGATGACTTTTACCAACACAAAGTTTAAAAATATGTTATATGTCTATGAGATATATTACCTGCATTTTGTTTGGACTATAGGTAAAAGTAAAATCTAATTTGAATCATGTTCCACTCCTGTTGACTTCCTGCATATATTCATACAATTTTCTTGACAACAATAGTCCTCAACTTACAACTATAATAAGGACCTGAATTTCCATCACTAAGTAAGGTGGTCATTAAGTCATGCCTGATTTTACACATTTTTTTTGCTATGGTTGTTAAAAGCAAATCATACAATTATTAAGCTTCTTTTTTTGACTTTGTTGTAAGCTGTCTGAAAAGGTCACAAATGGCTATCAAGTGACACTGCAAGCACTGTAAATATTTCCCAGCTGTCAGGCACCCAAATTTTGATCATATGACCACATGACTCTGGGGACATTGTAAGTATGTAAGTATGAGACTATGTAAGTTACTTTTTTCAGTGCCAGCATAACTTTGAGCAGTCTCTAAATGAATAAGTCAAGGGTACCTATATGTTATAATGTTAAGGAAAAGAAAGAAAGAAAAGAATAGAAAAGTTTATTCTTTAAAAAAGCAAGAAATTATGTTCAGCTAGTCAGTTATGTACTTCTGCTTATTATCTTAAAACATTTTTTCTCCTACTACATTAATCAGCCCAGAGTCCCACATGCTCTTCTATCTATGTATCAATAGTGTTGTTTATTTTTCAGCAGATATGCAACCAATAGCTGCTTATTCCTAACAGCCTCTACTATTAAGAGGACAGGAGCCATGAGGGAACTAAAGAGAAAAGAAAGCTGAATCAATTGCCAAAGAAAATTACAGAAAACTGCACTATAGATCCAACAGATCAGCAGGAAGTTATTTGAGATTCTTAAAAGGGAAATAATAATGACAAAAGAATACAATGCTGAAAGTTTCACATGGATTTTCAATCTAGCTGCAGATAAATAATTTTAAATTTCATGCTGTCTAAGTATAATAAAAGCAGGTAAATAACTTTAAATTTCATGCTGTTCTTTAGACATGTCTCCATGAAAGTATTGCCCCAAAGCCAAGGGGTGTATCTTATGTCTCCATATAATCCATATTTCATTCTCTTCCAATGTACCACTGGATGTTTTGAGGTCTTTCCCACTGAGACTAAAATGAAGCACCACAGGAACTGGACATGTATTTACAATAGTCTTGATATGCTAATCTTATTGGTTGAAGATAAGATTTCAGTTTTCCTTCTGGACACACATTGTACCACTCACATCACTGATTTTTTTTCTGGCTTATCAATTATTCCCACCTCCCAGCACCTGCTAGCACCCTCTATACCAGACATGTCAAACTTGCAACGTCATGTGACATCATGCAACATATTGGAACTTTTTCCCCATTGCCAGCAATGGGGTGGGCACAGTTTTGTCGTGATGCATCTGGCCTGCGGGCCGGCAGTTTGACACCCCTATTCTACATAATCTCATGTCCTTTAAGTCAAACTATGTTATAAAACTAATTTCTTTGGGTAAAATAATAAAAACCACCAAGGACTGGGCTTTAAGATTTCCTTCTCCTTTCCTCCTGATCACTCTTCTACTAAGTAAATAGCCATATTTTAAATGAGATATGTATATAAAGGTATGGAGAAAAGTTTATTGATCAAAAATCAGAGGATTTGTGCTGCTGTGTAGCAGTACTTTGCCTTAGTGTTGGTGTTTCTTTTCAAAAATCCAGTATATCAGCTGGTGATCAGCCTGATCTTCTAAGCTGTGCATGACTGAACCCAACATTCTTTCTCCTTCCAAGCTATTGCTAAGAAACTTCAAGATTGCCTAACCACTTAGCTATGGAATTGTGGGGATTAGATGCACAAGCTATTCTTTTATGTGTTTACAGTATTTTTCTTGGGGATTAGGGAATAATATGATGGATTGTCTTTTTCCACACCTTGGTTTAGAGCTGTATATTGCAATAGCATAATTGAACCAAAACTTTGCACCCTTATGTTTAGTACACTAAATTCACTCTGAAAATATGCAAATTATATTCCTTATTGTTAATTGCTCAGTAAATGGTAATTAACATACAGTCTATAGAATCATTTTGTGAAAATATGAAGCACATTATTTGTATGTCAATTTATGCTATGGAACAGATGTGATATGGCTACTAATAAGCTAGAGGAGATAATGGTTTTGTCAGAAAAATGAAATTAACATTATGCAGTTGTGATACAAATTATGTTGGAAATGAAATACATAGTGTAGGTTGTAATGACATACATATGAAAGAAGCAAAGTTTATGTCATAAATATGATTGTCATTTTGGAGAATGAATATGTAAAGTATTGTATGATTCAGTAGGCAAGAAACTTTGGATATAATGTAATACTGGAACAATGGGAGAATATGTGGATGAAAGTTTGAAAATTTACACTAAATTGCAATTTAAAAGAAATTTTATAAAATGATGTATCGTTGGTATTTAACAACAGATAAGTTGTCAAGAATGTATAAAGGTATTTCAAATGAATGTTGGAAATGTAAGTATAAAGAAGGGACCTTATATCATTTATGGTGGACATATGATAAAGCAAAGAAATATTGGAGTAGGGTTCACATCTTAATGCAGAACATTCTCAAAGTGAAGATAAAGATAAAACCAAAAACTTCTTCTGGGTTTAATGGAAAAAGACTTGGAAAAAGAACTTTGATGTTATATATGCTGACTGCAGAAAGATTACTTTACACACAAAAATGGAAGGGCACTTTAATTCCCACAATTGATGAATGGCTGCAAAAATTGACGGAGTTAGCAGAGATTGTCAGATTGACTGCTTTGATTAAAGAAAAAAAAACACAGTTACTTTTGTTTCTACTTGGAAACTGCTTTTGGACTTTGTGCTTTGTGCCCCCCCCCACAGGCACCCCCTGACTTGAGCGACATTGAGTTGGCCACACACCCCTGACCATTGTCTTTGCTTGTCAAAAGGATGCAAAAGGAGATCACATGACCCTGGTACACTGTGACCTTCATAAATATGAATCAGTTGCCAAGCATCCTAATGTAAATCACATGACCCTGGGAATGCTGCAATGGTCATAAGTGTGAAAAATGGTCATAAATCACTTTTTTCAGTGACATAACTTCGAACAGTCATTAAGCGATCTATTGTAAATCAAGGACTACCTGTACTTTATTTTTCCTCTCTTTTTTTGATCATCGAGTTTTTGACACCTTCGTAGGTGACTGGTGGTACTCAAATATTGCCATATCCTAAAAGTGGCACAATCGGTGAAAAGGTTGAAAAGACCTGGCCTAGTACCTTCATTATTTTAAGGATCTATACTTCGTTATTGTTTTCACAGTCAAGTGCCTTTCTATAAATAAAGAGTTTTGACTTTGCTACAAAGTCTTCTTAGTTATGCTTGAGGGATGCTATAAAAACACTTTCTTCTTGGAATGGCAACACCCTTGCAAATATGAGCATATAGAAGCTATACAGCATGTCCTTTTCCAGTGTTTGGACCATATCAATTTTCTCCTTCTATTTCTATCCAATAATTCAGAACATGTAGAACAAATCTACAAATTCCTGCTGCTTTTGGACATCAGTCCTGTCACAACATAGAATGTTCTGTACATAGATGTTCAAAATGTACTAGACAATAACATCTCGATTGGGCTAAGCATCCAAATTTACAGCTTGGTCTTGACATGTTTCTACAGTATCTGCAATAAAAGAATGTTTCATAGACAAGTGGCATATGCTCTTTTACTTTATTCTATTTATATGGTATTCAACACTATATATGTAAAAATTGCCTTCCCAGAGACTTCTGGTCTTTTGCAGCAGCGCAGCAGTCGAGGGGTTCCAGACTCTGTGCTCTTCAGCTGAGCTTCTTCCTGTTAGGGGACTCTAAATGGGCCAGATGTCACCCCGAAGAGGTGGCAAAGAAGGAAGGAAGTCCCGGAGACTTCAGAGAGATGGCGGTCGACCCGATTGGTCCAGGAGAAGCCTTCCAGAAACCAACAGGAGAAAGGCTGGCTTAACTTCAGAGTCTAGCCCAAGTTGCAAGCAACTTAAGTCAAAAGCACTATTTTAAGATGATTGTAAACAGCACATTTGAATCTGGGTAAGAACATTGATTTTCTCTATCCTATTTATCAACTTTCCTGAAGAAGAAAAAATCCCAAGAAGCAAAAAATCTCCAAAAGTGAAGGAGGGGGATTTTTGCCCTACCCTTTTACTAATGGAAGTGGCAAATTAAACCTTTTATGGAGGACCAAAACATATTGAAATGAAATGAAATGACTATAAAACCTAAATTTGAATAAGTTTGAAATTACTGAATGGTTAAGATTCTCATTTTAAAGCCAATTTGTTCATTTTGAAAATTTGAAAAATAAACCAGTGCTGACATCTAGTAGTGGATGAAGACTATGACAGCTATGGCTTTCATGCAGGACTTGGCAAAATCTGGAAAAAAATAATCTCTACTTGTGACCTTTAAAGCTCTAACAATAGAGAACAGCTGTGACAAAAAAGAAAACAATCTGGGCTGCAGACAAAGTGAGACTTACCAACTTCAGGGAACAAAAGGGAAAAAAAACTTTTTTGAACTTTCTGGATGACAAGTATCTATTTAATTCTGACCCCAAAGCTATTTGCAGAGAAAAGAAAATTTGGATTCTTGATCATCATGGAAAATCAGAGATTTGTAGAAAGAACCTATCAAGAAAAAATAAATACTTTTCCAGAGGAGACATATGATATGTTGCAACTAATTCAATAACAATGATTTCAAACCACAAAGAAATCCAAAATAACTTTGAAAATATAAACCAATTCATCTCCAATTTAACTTTACAACAAAAAAAATCACAGGAAACAACAACAGAGAAGGAACAGATAAAACAGACAACAGAATACAAATTTGAGGATAGAGACTCAAAGACGGAACCTAACAAAACAAAGAAATATGATTTAACCCAAGTGGAAATTTTTTTACAAGAAATACTGGATTTGGAAAAGGCAACTTATACTTTAACACCACAAAACAAATTTGAGGATAAGAAAAAAAAATTGGACAAAATGGACTGCAGAGATGCCAGGAAAAACACTAGAACCGGAGAGACAAAAAATGATAAGAGACTTCCGGTGGCAGGCGACCTCGTCGGACGCAGCTGTTTGCTGCCTCCCGCCTGTTTCAGCGTAAAAGCCGTTCTGACAACCAGCATCAGCTGTCAAACGGCTTGTACCCTTCCCCTGGGCATAAGGGGATAGGTGAGCTGCCCGGGGTAGGAGTTGAGTTCCCGAGTCGTCCCATGTGGACGATGTAGGTGAGAACTCCTCTGGAGCCCCGAGGCTTCTCCGCGATTCAGGACGCCTTCGCTTCAGCGAAGCTAGAAGTCGCCGCCACTGCTGCAACTTAAATTGAACTGTGAGTTTTTTTTGTAAGCAGACGAACCGACCCTGGAAGTTTGCTTTTTATTTTGAACTTTGCTCTAACTTGGATAATAAGTTCTTCCCTATACTTGAGGTGGATTGAGGGAAAGTGAACTTAAAATGGCGATGGATTGATATTTTTCAGCAAGA
>NW_015386403.1:2477054-2487165 GCF_001527695.2 Protobothrops mucrosquamatus | reverse complement strand
GAAATTATAGATACTTACAATGGAAGACTGGAGATTGAAGTTTTGTACTTTGCTGAAATGGCAAAGATTTCGGCTTACTTGAAGAACTACTTGAATGATAATTTTTATTAATATGGAGAAGATGGATTGTTTATATTTAAAATAAGCATAGAGTGGTGGAATATAATTTAGGTTTTTAGTAAATTTGCTCTTTTTTTTTTAATATTTTACCTACTCATGTAGAATAATGTACTTTGTGGAGTTAGAGATATTAATACCTGTTTACTTATATCTGAATATTATCCTGGGATTAGGTTTGGGAAGTCCGGGGGGGTGGGGGGTGGGGTTTTTTTTATATAGCATTGTGTAACACTTGTGATGTTTTTTTTTATGATGAAAAATAATAAAAATCTTTAAAGAGGAAAAAAAAATGATAAGAGAAGCAGAGAGAAAAAGAAAGAAAAAGATTTTCAACAAATATTGCCTTTGAACGAATAACTTTATTACGGTCGTAGACCAACAATAGCCATCACTTTTTACAATATATTAAATAATAATAATAATAATAATAATAATAATAATAATAATAATAATAATAATAATAATAATAATAATAATAATAATAATAATAATAATAATAATAGTACTAACATTAATAGTAAATAATAACATCCCTGTTAAGAAAATACATGTTCTCAAAATGTTAGGGTCACTCTTTAGTTTACGTGAGTGGATAGCCAATTAGTGTGTGAGTAAATATAATGTTCCAAACATTATTAAAGATATCTCCAAAAAATTGGCACAAGTTGACGGCTATAGATCTGTAACCAATTTTTTTCTTGTGAACATTGCTGCAACACAGTATTTTGCCACTGCATGCATGATAGAAGGGTTTGAGTCCTGGAGGAGAAAGCCTACATAAAAATTGTCTGCCCTCCCTGGCAATCTCTCTAATAAGGGGAGAATATATACTGTCCTATAAACTCGGTATAACTCACAGTACAATAAAACATGTGAGATATCTTCGACTTCTCCTTTACCACATATACATACCCGTTCTGCTATTGGTGTTCTCTTATACCTGCCCTGTAGGAGTGCTGAGGGAAGAATGTTAAATCTGGCTCTGAAGAAAGCTATTCTTTGTTTTGGGAAGGTCAGATCATTCAGATATCTTGCCGATTCCCAAAATATTGCCTTCCCAGCCATAGAATCGTATGCTTCTTTCTCATTCTCAGGACCTTTACTAGAGCCTTGGAATTGGAAAATTCTGTTCAGTATCTTAGCTGTTTCTAGAACTGCACTCATCTGGACCACGGGCTCTGGTGTAATTCCTGGGATATATTGGAGCCACTCGCCCAGGTCAGAATCAGAATAGAGCTGGAAGGGACTTTGGAGGTCTCCTAGTTCAGCCCTCTGCTCAAGTAGGAGATCCTACATCTCAGACAAGTAATTGGCCAGTCTCTTCTTTAAAAACCCCAGTGATGAAGCATCCACAATATCTGAAGGCAAGCTGTTCCATTGGTTAATTGTCCTCACTGTCCTCAGTATCCTTTTGGTGGATTACCACTTATTCAGCCTAAGCCCAAACTCCCATGGCAAACATTCCCCAACTGTCTACCTCATGGACCAATCTAACAGATTCCACCCTTAATTGGACTGCTCCAGATGGGCCTACTACGTGGCAAGAAGATGGAGTGTATAAGTTATAGGACTCTTGTTTATATGCTTAATAGAATTATTAGACTGCACGCTGTATTAGAAATAATTACAAATCAAGGGCATTTAGAATAACATAATGCTGTTTTGCTGCTCTATACTATGCTTGTGCAGGAACCTCCATTAGCCCGAGGTGAGAAGTACATGTACAGAAAGATAAAGAAAATTAATTGGTTAAAATAACACTACAAAAGAAAGTTTTGTGAAAACAAGGGGGGTATGGCTTTCCTTTTTACATGTTGCTGCCTGTGTGTGTGTGGAGGAAATACACCCAGCTTCTTCAGAAACCTGGACAACTGCCATGGACACAAGGTGGTTTGGAGAGATCTTTAGTGATTGATGAAGGGAAAAATTTCTGGTTATGTTAGCATTTAGAGGTTTTTTAGTTTTGTCATCTTTGATTCCTCTTATCCAAAGAACAGTTACTTCTACCATCTCAGGGATGAAGGTCATAGCATTCTTTGTAAGTAGTGATAAACTCCGTAAGCCAGCCAAGGTCCTGATTACCATCACAATAACAAAGGAATATATGTCATTGGTCACCAAGTAACAGAAAGCATTCTGTTACAAAATTAAAGGGGGGAATGAAGGGTTCTGGAACAAAAGGAAATTGTTTAGTCTAACTGTTGCTTTCTTGCTTTTTGTAATTGGCTTTTGCACCAGAGAAATCTCATACAAGCTTGAGAATTATGTACGTGGATGTGATATACTGAAGGAGGGAATAAGGGAGTGTACGGGAATGATTGATATCTTCTTTGTGATGTAACGGCTCTGTTGTCTGATTTTCATTGGCTAACAAAGTTTATAAAGCAATGCTACCAACTTCCTAAGATGTGGCACTTTGGGACGTAACTCTGCCAGCGTTCCAGATTGTTGGCCACCCATCTGCATGATTTGATCAAATAGTGCTGCTTGATCAAGAAGTTAGACAGCATCACCACCAGATGGATTCGTAGCTGGCTGACCGGCCGTACTCAGCGTGTGGTCCTCAATGGAACCGCATCTACATGGAGGGAAGTTTGTAGTGGGGTGCCCCAGGGCTCTGTTCTGGGCCCAGTGCTCTTCAACATCTTCATCAACGATCTGGACGAGGGGATAGATGGGGAACTCATCAAATTTGCANAGAACAATTAACCAGTGGAATAACCTGCCTCCAGAAGTGGTGAATGCTCCAACACTGGAAGTTTTTAAGAAGAGACTGGACAGCCGTTTGTCTGAAATGGTGTAGGGTTCCTGCCTGGGCAGGGGGTTGGACTCGATGACCTCCAAGGTCCCTTCCAACTTTATTATTATTATTATTATTATTATTATTATTATTATTAAGTCTCCGCTTGAGTTATCTGATTAGATTGACATGGTATCTCAAGTTCAAGTAAGAGACTGGAACCTTACAGAAGTATTTCACAAACTAGATTGGGCAAAATATAGAATAAAAATCAATGGTGCCTATTTAAATTTAATCAATTCACTAAAGAAAGAATATATATATATATATATCTGGAGAAGAACTAGATGTAGTAGACCAGAGGTCCCCACCCTTTTGAGCACCAGGGATCAGTTCCATGGAGAAAGGTTTTTCCACGGACTAGAGAGTGCGTGGTTTTATGTGTTGCCTGAATCCCATGGATGGGACTTTGCTTGTTTGTGTGGACTGATTGCTGGCATACCACAGCCCGATACCGGTCCATAGACCAGAGATTGGGCACCCCTATAGTAGACCACTACATACTGTATACCTTGGCTAATGGATCTCAATGGAAGGTGATACAATAAATGAAACTGAATGATGTGTTAAATGTGGTTGAGAGGATTTGGCAAGCTATGCATAATTTTCAAGAACAACCTCCCCCTGTGCCTGAAGAGAAAAGTTTTCAATCAGTGTGTGCTACCTGCTCTAATATATGCCAGTGAAACATGGACACTATCCTCACAATCGATACAAAATCTACGAGTGGCACAAAGAACTATTGAAAGATACATGCTCAGCACTACAAGACAAGATAGTAAGTTCTATCTTAATCTTATCTACTTTCCCTTACTTGACTACTGTTCAGCCATATTTCACTAGCCAGAATAACATTCCCATGTTCTCATTATATATCTGCATCAGGTGGATCAGTGAGTCGATCCCTCATTTAATCTTAGCAGCTTATGTCATCCATGTAGATAAGATGACTGTTGGTAATTCCACTATTGAACTTGTATGCATATCCAGTTTTTGTGACTGTTCTGAGTGAGGGATTCAAGCTTATGCAGAGCAGCAGTAAGGACAGTGCATTACCTTTGTACATGCTGCATTTGATAACTACTTGTGTGAGCTGTCTTAAATTGACTTCCAGTGTTGTCTCCTTCACTCCCATTGAGGTCTTACAAAAGTTCCTTTATATCCTATTCACTTTCTACAGTGCCAATATTCACAGATCCATGTGTGCAGCATGAGTCATAGGCTTTCCTGTAGTCCACACAGACTGTAATCAGATTGGTCTGTCTAGATTTTGGGTAACTGACTACTGATCTACCTATAATTATTATTATTATTATTATTAATTTAATTTATATACCGCCCTTCTCCCGCAGGACTCAGGGCGGTGCACAGCATATTAAAACAAGTACAAATACAAAATACAAAAATATAGACCCCTATAAAACCAAATTAAAAACCAAATATTAGAAGCTGTTATTCCTATTAAAATTATTCTTAAAATCATCCCTAAGTAAAATCCNGGTGCCTCCCACTCCTAACTCACCGAGACGCCGCAGCATGATACCGTGGTCTACAGTATCAAAAGCCGCTGAGAGGTCCAAAAGAACAAGGACAGAGGAATAACCTCTGTCCCGGGCCCTCCAGAGATCATTAACCAACGCGACCAATGCCGTTTCCGTGCTGTGTCCCGGCCTGAAGCCCGACTGGTATGGGTCTAATCAACTTGTATTTGACCTCTAGTGTTGCTTTTAATGCCCTTCTGAGCTGTGCTAATATACTGGCCCTATAGCTGTGCTAATATACTGAGCTAATATAGCTGTGCTGTGCTATAGCTGTGCTAATATACTGTGCTGCCCTATAGCTGTGCTAATATACTGAGCTAATATACTGAGCTGTGCTAATATACTGAGCTGTGCTAATATACTGAGCTGTGCTAATATACTGGCCCTATAGCTGTGCTAATATACTGGCCCTATAGCTTGGCAGCTATGATGCCTGATAGGACTTTCTATATTGTGGAATGGCTGGTCATTGGCCAGGAATTGGATATTGCTGTTCCCTGTGGGGTCTCTTAGGATCAACATTTTTCTTCTTTGTATTAACCAGTCTGGATGGGAGTTTGCTGCTAGCAGCTTGTTCATCTGTACTGCTAAATATTCATGCACTGCTATCAGTTTCTTTAGCCAGTAGATGTGGATCATGTCTGAGTTATGTGCTCTTCATGTTTTTGACACACTGTTAATGTCTGCTACTGTGATTGTGACTGGTTTTTGTTCTGGTGACTGGTTTCTGTTTATTGTAGTCTGGTCTCAGTTCTGCAGGCCACTTCTCTTTCTCCCATATGTTTTTCCTATACTGTCCATTGTGCTGTTGGTGGCTGTGCTACTACTGTGTTGTACTCCCTAGATCAGTGTTTCTCAACCTTGACAATTTTAAGGCATGTGGACAGGAGAGGGGACAGAAGAGGGGGAGAAAGGGGGGTAGAAGAAAGAAAAGAAAAGGAAAGAAAAAGAAACTCTGCTTCTTGTGCGGAGCTGGCAATCGCGGAGCAAGATGCCCATTCGGTGCAGTGGCAGGCAAGCCCAGGCGCTCCTGGGCGGCCATGGCAAGCAGCAGTGATGGCGCAGGCCGACCACCGGCTGGGCCACCAGCTGACCCAGCCCAAAGGAGGTAAGGCACCCGCCGGGCCCCACGCGCGCCAGCAACCCTCCCTGCACCCGCCGCTGCTCCGTTAGCCTTACCTTGGCCACTGCACGTTCGGTGCAGTGGCAGGCAGACCCAGGCGCTCCTGGACGGCCATGGCACACGGCAGCGAGGGCGCAGGGCTACCACCGGCTGGGCCACCAGCTGGCCCAGCCCAAGGGAGGTAAGGCACCGGCTGGGCCCCACGCACGCCAGCAACCCTCCCTGCGCCCGCCGGCCTCCCACCTCCTACCCCTGGCCCTCTTTTACTTACATTTAGGAGTTGCTCAGCAGGAAGGGGTGGAAACATCCAGAAAGCTCGCCTTAGCTGCAGACAACTTGCAGCACCGTTTGCAGACTGGGACTTTTACCGGGCTCAGCAGGGCAGAGACAGCCTGGACAATTCCTATTGGCTTTTGAAAGCCAATAGAATTAGACTCTATTCAAGAGAGTCTATTCTATTGGCTTTCGAACGCCAATAGAATAGAGTCTCTTGAATAGAGTCTATTCTATTGGCTTTCAAAAGCCAGTAGAATAAGAGGGAGTAGCACAGCTAAGGAAAAGGGGAAAAATGGCGGACTGTGTTGAAAAGGGGGAAAAATGGCAGACTGCGTTGTTTGGCGACCCCCGTGAAATGGTTGTTCGACCCCAAATGGGGTCACGACTCACAGGTTGAGAACCGCTGGAGTAGAGTAAGGGAGACATTAACACACCCCTTTGCAGGATTGAAGGAAGTACTTCAGACCAACACAATGATTGAGGCAAGCATCGGCCAATAGAGGTGGATGGAATGCTCATGCACTTCATGGCTCAACAGTTAAACAGCCATCTAGCTATATAAGTGGTTTTCTCTAACCAATTGCCGACTCTGACGATGTCAACAGAGGATTGATGAAAGCTAAGTTGTATTTATTAAATAGTTTTTTCTATCCCGGAGTTCAGTGGCTCTATTGTATTTTAATGAATATACCTGGGATTCAAGTTTTTAAGATTATTATATATATAATTGTACTAAAAATACGAATCCCGGGTACATTCATGTTGAGAGAAATAGTTGAACACCAGGATAGATAAAAACAACTGTTGAAAAAACTAACAAATGTTTAATAAACTTAGCTTTCGTCAGCTAACTGCCAATGTCGTCAGAGTGGAATGCCGGAAGTTCTAAAGCCTGCTTATGAGACCAGCTGCTTTTGTGCTCTGTTCATAGAGCACGTCACTAGTCTACTACCCCAGTTGATCATATGCGAGACAATTAGAAGCAATACGATCAACTGGGGTGGGTAGACCAGTGACACGCTCCATGAGCAGAGCGCAAAAACAGCTGGTCTCATAAGCAGGCTTTCGAACCTCCGGCATTCCACTCTGACAATGTTGGCAGTTAGCCAACGAAAGCTAAGTTTATTAATCAGTTGTTAGTTTTTACAACAGTTGTTTTTTATCTATCCTGGTGTTCTACTATTTCTCTCAACATGTGTGTGTGTGTGTTGAGAGAAATAGTATATTTATACATATATATGTATGTATGTATGTAGATAGATATAGATAATATATCTATCTATCTATATCTATATCTATCCATATCTATAATATCTATATCTATATCTTGCAAAAAGAGAATGGACAAACATTTGTCTGAAATGATATAGGGTCTCCTGTTTGAGCAGGGGATTGGACTAGAAGACCTCCAAAGTCCCTTTCCACTCTATGTTCTATTTGTGGAGACTACTTTCTGAGAGTCCCCAATCCTTGTGAGGTACATCTTTTCATTATCTAATATGCTTTCCTACTAGATACAAGATCTGCACTATTACCCCTGACATGTAGAAAGTTGATGCTTAATGAAGTGTAAAAAGTGCAAAGGTCAGAAGTGTGCAGCAGCAACCAAAAATGCTAACACAATCCTTAGTTGTATAAACAGAGGCATAGAATCAAAATCACGTGAAGTATTAGTACCACTTTATAAAGCCTTAGTAAGGCCAGACCTGGAATACTGCATCCTGTTTTGGTCACCACATTACAAAAAAGATGTTGAGACTTTGTAAAAAGTGTAAAGAAGAGCAACTAAGATGATTAAAGACCTGAAGACTAAAACATATGACGAACGGTTGCAGGATTTGGGTTTGGCTAGTCTAGAGAAAAGAAGGACTAGTGTTGGGGGAGGACATGATAGCAGTATTCCAATATTTGAGAGGCTGCCACAAAGTGGAGGGGTCAATTTATTTTCCAAAGCACCAGAGGGCAGGACAAGAAACAATGGGAATTGAAATTGCCAGAAATCTGGGTGAAAGTGACCGTGTCATACTGGAATTTAATATAATGCAAACACTAGCAACAGAAAACAATCCAACCAAGCTCAGAGAGAACCTAGGAAAGATCCCATGGATGAAAATCCTAAAGGGAAAAACATTCCAAGAACTGTGAGAAACCCTGAAAAACACAATCACAAAAGCCCATATCAGCACAATATTATTGAGAAAGAAAAACAAGAAATCCAGGAAAAAACAAGCATGGCTGCACAAAGATCTCACTAACAAACTAAAAGACAAATACAAAAAAATGGAAAGAGGGGCACATAACCAAGGCTGATTATCAGCTGACAGCCAGAATATGCAAAGAAGTCAGGAAAGCAAAGGCTCAGAATGAACAAAGACTTGCAACAGAAACCAAGGACACTAAAAAAAGTTTCTTCCAATACATTAACAACAACAACAAAATCAAGGAAACTGTAGGCCCACTAAAGAGAGAAGATGACAAGGAAATTACAGGCAACAGGGAGAAAGCTGAGCTGCTTAACTCATGCTTCATGTCAATCTTCACACAAAAAGATACTACAGCCCAACACAGAAAAAAAAAAACACTGCAAAAGACATACCAGAAACAAAAATCAAAATAAGGAAGAAAATGGTAAGAGAACATCTATCCAATCTTGACGAATACAAATCACCAGGACCCGACAGATTATATCCCAGAGTTCTGAAAGAGCTGGCAGATGTTATCTCAGAACCATTGCACCATATCTTTCAAAAATCCTGGAGCACCGGGGAAGTATCCGAGGATTGGAAAAGAGCTGATGTGGTCTGAATCTTCAAGAAAGGAAAAAAACAGACCAGGAAACTACAGACCAATCAGTTTAACATCAATACTTGGGAAGATCCTGGAAAAGGTAATAAAAAAACAGATCTGCAAACAACTAGAAGCAAACAAAGTCATAACTAGTAGCCAGAACAGATTTGTTAAAAACAGATCATGCCAAACCAATCTTATCTCATTCTTCAATAAAGTGACTAAACTAGTAGACCAGCAAAATGCAGTGGATGTAGTATACCTAGACTCCAGTAAGGCGTTTGACAAAGTAGACCACAACCTACTCCTTGGTAAGCTAGAAAAAGGTGGAATAGACAACATCACCACCAGATGGATCTGTAGCTGGCTGACAAACAGTACTCAACGAGTAGTCCTCAATGGCACTACATTTACATGTAGAGAAGTAAGCTTTGGGGTACCACAAGGTTCTGTCTTAGGCCCAGTACTCTTCAATATCTTCATAAATGACTTAGATGAGGGAATTGAAGGGGAACTCATCAAATTCACAGATGACATCAAACTGGCAGGACTAGCCAACACCCCAGAAGACAAATTCAGGATCCAAAAAGATCTTGACAAACTTGAACAATGGGCCTTATCTAACAAAATGAGTTTCAATATGGAGAAAAGCAAAGTCTTACACTTACGCAGGAAAAACCAAAGAAACAAATACAGATTGGGCAAATAGTATAGGATCTCCTGCTTGAGCAGTGGGCTGGACTAGAAGACTTCCAAGGTCCTTTTCAGTTCTATTCTGATTCTGAATCTGAATCTAAATTTGTGTTGACACATCCAGTCACTTCCAGCTGCTAGATTCTTGGTTATGATCTCTGCAGTATCTTTCACCCTGCTTGTGACTGATGATACTTCATTTCAAACCAATAGAAGACATTGTCCAACATAGATGTTGTTCTTATTATGTAGGACTGATTGTGTCACTTTTCACTCCAGTAAATAACCTTGGCTTATCTTAGAAGATGAGAAAGTTCAGACTTGATGAGCATTTGGATGAAGGAGTGCCTGGAATTTTAAGTTATTGGTTAGACTGGAAAGTTACAAATATATCACAGTAGACAACAAGGCAAACCATTTCCATCTAATAAAATGGTATGGATGCGGCCACCAGGAATCATCTCAACTTAAGGGCATCTTTATTTTTTATGTACTTTTCACTCTTTTTGTTAGATGCCTTCAAAGCATGATAAATTATCTGAATTTATCCTCTATTAGAAAAATGTAATACTATTGTCAGAATCCAAATATATTCCATCTCTAGTTATCAACTATGAAAACCCGCATTTCTGTCTGCTCTGGATTCTGTCATACGATGAAGGGAAGGGGGTGAACAAAGGGGCTTTATGGCCCTCACTTCCTTCAGCCTACTTCAAAGAGACTGGATGTGGATATCACCAAATGGACTAACAATAACAATGGGGGTCATTA
>NW_015386403.1:2466448-2473650 GCF_001527695.2 Protobothrops mucrosquamatus | reverse complement strand
CAAAGAGACTGGATGTGGATATCACCAAATGGACTAACAATAACAATGGGGGTCATTAGCTTTCATGTAATCCTTTTTGAAGTTTCCTCCCGGCAATGAGGAAAAGGGGGTGAGAATGTAATGCCTAGAATTGTCGCTGGGAGAAGGGGGTTACGGGGGTGTGACTAATGGGGGATCCCTTAAAACCTTGAATTGGAGAACTCAAACCCAAGTCCTTTCTAGAACGCCTACATCCAGCTTTCTCTTAATAAAGATGCCTGTTGGAAGAAATATTCCAGGAGTTCTGTCTTCTTAAGATGCAAAGTGGGGTGGGTCCTTACAACTATTGAGACATACATAAATTGTTGACTTCAAATGATGAGTGAAACGAGAAATGAAGCAAGATAATTAGAATAGAATACTTTTCATTCTTGACAAAAATAAATAAAAAGAGAAGAGTTCCAGTGCCATTTTTCATTCTGTCTCCTTATCAGAAGCTAAAGTATTTTTCATTCTCATTCTATTCTTTTTTTTCTATCCAGATAAAATAAATTGAACTAGGCTGCAGAAGAAGTAAGTTTACTGATGACATTGCATTGTAAAATAAGAATCCTTTTTTTTTAGGTCAATTAACAGGCAAATGAATTCTTTGTGTTCTGACAAAAACTTGATTTGGGAAGCAGAAAGTTAGGACTCTCTGGAATGGAATAACTTGTTTGCTTTGTTGCAGGTTCTACAATTGCAGGAACCTAAAACCAGAAATTTGTCACTCCATGATTCCATATTTGTCAAGAAGCAGAAAAGTCCAAGAGGCCAAAAGTTCTATCTATTTCTCCCAAACTAACCAGAAAACCTGTAAATTAAGGGAAACTACAAATGGTTGCTTCCATATCATCCCAATGAGACAACATTCTTGTACATAAAAGAGAAATTTCTATGCTGCTGCAAAATTTGTTTCCTGCTCCACATGGCCAGGCAGCTTCTCTATTGCAATCAGATTTCAGACTAGCACACAATATGGAGACTCACCAAGTCCAAGAACTTGGAGGCTGTATTCCCTTATCTAACTTCTCCAGCTGTCCTGATGATGCCTGTGTTTGACCAATCTATGGTGATTCCTGGCTGGGCATGCCTTGAGGCTGACATTTCACAATTCAGCTGAAGCAACTTCTTCAGAATCAGAATCACAATCTGAGTCTTGGGCTTGACAATGACAGTTCATCATTTTTAACTCTGAATAGGGTTGCAATTCCCTAAGCAGAAGTCTTACTTGCAGGTGATAGCCAGAAAAGCAGAGATTTGTAGAGATTTAATTGGTGTGCCAATTGCACTTTTTTCTTAAACGGTGAGTCAGTGGTATCTCATGTGTTGGTCACTTCATACGTGGACTGTAGCATTATGCTCTATATGAAGTTGTCCTTGAAGACTACTTGGAAACTAGCTGGTCAAGAGAGAAATGGTTATGGGCAGACCTCACTAGGTCTATGTAAATACTTGTTTTTTGAGCTGCACTTGTGATGTCTTCTCTGCAGGTTAACAATGACTTTCTGAGTACAATTCCAAGTAATGGTTATTCCCAGAAAGTTCTACATGCCATTGATCCTGGCTATTTGATGGCATTTCAATTTCATTATCTCTACCCATCTCACAAGAGATAATCCCACAGGAAAGCTTACAGACTGCATTTCATAGCCAATCTATTAAGTAATAGCATCTAATAGGATCAAGCAGTATGCCTCCTGTGCTTTGACAATGCATGCCATTGAGAGTCAGAGTTCAGATGGGCATCCTTATAAATCTAAATAAATAAATTGGGAAAATGTTTGAATATCAGATATTTTCATGTCAAGGTAAGTAAAATGTATTTCATCTACTTTCAGAAATAAACAATGCAAAATGAGGTGTAGAGATACATTCCCATCTGAGTTCAAGAAGATATAAATCACAGTTAACCCTACTCCTGCACTGATGAAGGTTATAATGAGTTTGTGAATTGTTGTCTCCACTAGTTGTAAATCTAAAACTAGCACTAATGCTAGAACATTTCATAGAGCCACTTAATAAAGCTAAAACAACTCTAGGAAAATGAAAGCATAGTTCTTTAAGTGATGAACAAAAAGAGTAACTGCTACAGATATTGTAGAAAACAGAATGAGACCAGAAAAGGGAAAAATCATTTTTGGCCTGTAGAACATTTTGAGAGCATGTCATGGTCATTCTCAGAAAATGATCATTTTCTTTCATTGTTTTGTCTTTTGTTCTCTGGACTACTGAACCAGAAAGCCACTGAAAATAAAACAGCATGGAAAAAAAATGAAAGAATAGACTGCTAATTATGCTCACTTCCAGTATCTATTCACCCTTGCCCAATGATGCTATCATGTCAGGTGCCAAAACATATTTGTTACTAGAAGTTCCATGCTTATGGTATTTTTTTTTACATTGGGTGAAAGAATGAGAACATGACTTCAGTAGAGAGCATAGAACTAGATTTGAATAATCTTCTCTTCCTCCCTTTTAATTTTTTTGTAGTTAAATAGGAAATTACTGATTGTCCTCCATAGTCAGAAAGTTTATATTTACTTTCCATAAAGTACTGAAAAGGAAATTGTTCTGTTGTTGATGAGTAACTTGATCTATAAGATGGATTATTTTTGAAATTCATGCTGCTGCTTCTTGTTTGGAAATTCTTGTGAGGTCCAGCAGCCGGAATGTGTAGAGTCGACTATGTAGCCATGACAAAGTCACATTGCCTAGGATGCACTGCAAGGAAGCTAATCTACATTGTACCAATTATTACCTATACATGAGGATTATCATGATGAAAAGTCAGACTCAAATCTTGGAACCAGCCATAGAAACCTGTTCAGCAATTAGTTAAATAAGACTTTGATAGTGAGACAGCATGGTGCCAGGAATGGGCAACTTCTAACCCAGATCTGTGTAATTTAGTGTCTGATTCAGTACAATGATATTCCTTGGAAAAACTGGTCAGCATTCAACTGTATACAAACCAACCATGGCAGGTGTCAATATTGGAAGTACAAATGGTTGTTGATTTTAATACTAACTGTGACAAATTTGACATTACATTGTGATGGAATGCTTCCTCAGAAGGTTCCCTGCAAGAACTGGATCATCTACTGTCTAACTGTAAACAATCTAGATATCTGGCCATAGGCTTAGCCATTTTAAAGCTGCTCACAGTTAATCAAATTTTATTCATAATTTTATTCATCATTCATATCGTTCATTTTTAAAATAATTCACTGTTCTGATGTTTTGATATACATGTTATATGTTGTTTTTGTAAATTTTATGCATTAATGTACATTGAAACAAACAAACAAACAAACAAACAAACAAGCAAGCAAGCAAGCAAGCTGCATTATCTTGGGGTGGGAATTCTTAAAGAGCATTTCTCAATCTTGGCATTTTTTTAAAGACATGTGTACCTCAACTTCCAGAATTCTCCTGCCAGCCATTACATACTGCCTGGGAAATTCTGGGAGTTGAGATCCACATGTCTTAAAGTTGTCAAGGTTGAGAAAAGCTTTCCTAAACCTTAGACATTAATTAGTCTCAGAAGCCCTCTGATCTAGGCATTAGTGAATCTTGTTGTAGTATTAGTGCATAGTGTATTTCTGATTCTTTTTATAACACTTTTCATTTAAAAATAAATGTAATCATATATGTATTATTATTAATATTTTCTCTTTTATATTTTCCATTAGAATTGTTATTTTGATTTGCAACGCTTAAAAAATTTCAAATAAATTAGTTAACCTAATGACTGTAACAAGCTTTCTTATTTTTATTCAAATCATTAATTTTATTTATCCTTTAAGCCCTTTTCTATAATCAGATATACAGACTCCTAAGGATTAAGTTTCTTATTCTGTTAATGTATTCATTTCTTACATTCCAAAGAACATCAATAACTTAACATATGAAAATTTATTCTGATCAGTATTTAAATGTGTTTGTGCTCAAACAGTTGTCTGTAAAGTTTATCTGCCATGATATTTTGTTATTACATTTTTATATGATAAATGCCCACATAAGTAACATGAAATCACGCAACATATTTTTAAAAACTTTATTGAATGAATTAGAAGCAGCTTTAAAATGCAATGGTTATACAAGAAGCTAATTTTCACTAAGTATTAAAGTGTATCCTTTTGAGAAAAAAACATGATAAACAGATATTCTGACCATCACAGTCCAGAAGTTAGAAAACATCCATACACTTTTATTTTTGGCAGAAAGGAACTCCAACTGGAATCACATAGTACAAGTAACAGCAACATAGTTGGCAGAAAACACAGTGGGTTAGCTCCACTTATGCTAGCTGCATTTAGTTCCCACAAAATCAATAGAGCTCAGATCATGATTAACTATTCATATTGATCAAACTTTACATTTTCTAAATTAGACTATAATCCAGACAAGACTAAGATCAGAGTAAATCATTATTATTCAGTAACCAAGAAATAATAGGGTTAAAACTGAAATTCATCTTTAATTTCATGTCTATTTGACACTCTCATTCATGCATGTTGAAATATACCTCTGGCTGTCAACAACTTTACCATTTGCAAATATATTCATACCATTTTGACCTTTTTTAGCATCATTTTCTTTCTTCTTTTCCCCCAAAAAGTTTAATCCTATTAGTTGAGTGAAGGCAGATTATTTTCTTGACACTGTCATAAAGTGGTTAAGGATTGCCATAAATCAACTAGAATGAATAACTGCTATTGAAAGTACCAAACTGAAGACACCAATCACATATACTAGTTTCCTTCTCTGTATTTATTACTTTGTGTTGATTTTGTAATGAAATAAGCACAAAAATCTCATCCATAAATACATAAATAATTTAGCAATAAACCAATAAATAAAATGTATATTTGAATAATTTTATAAAACTGTATTGTGAGTCTTTGGGCATCTTAAGTCAAATAAAAGAACATTCAGCAAAGATCAAATCTCTGTTACAGCTGGTATAATCTCTTTCCCTTTTCTCCCCCCCCCCTATAATGATATAAAATGCATAACATGAGTAATACTTTAATGTTATTTTTAAAATTGTTTTAATGCTTTGCTGCAATGTTATTTTTCCTACATATTAATGTATTTATCTGATTGGCTGAATATTATCTGGGTGATATTTGTGGAAAGATTATTCAGAAATGTGATTGCAAAGACAATTAATAAATGATGACATTATACTTTACCCAAGAATGTCCAAGCTTTGAAATAAGATAAGATAGGAAAATGTGATGGTGTCACATTATTTTTTGTATTATTGTACATTACTAGGAAAATAAAGAGACATGGGATTGCTATTGTGACAATGTCTTGCTAGAATGTCTAGTTGCAATTTAATTTCCTTTGAGGTCCCAGTCTTAATATTTATCAACTTCTGTTTAAAATGTTATGAAGTCATTTTCTCAGGATTTCAAAGGTCTATAATGACTCCCCCACATAATTCATTAATGTTATTGGTAATAACATCTTCAGCAAGAAAACAGATTTGGGTGCAACTTTAACCTGATACACAATCGAGTATAAAAAAGAAATACTGATATGGCAAATCAAGTTCTCTCTTACTACAGAGGTCAAGAATTTTGATTTCCTTTTTCTGATATGTTAATTCCTTTATGGAAATATTGCTTGGTATGTTTTTAAAACTGATCATGTTAAAAGTAAGTTCCTTTATTCATCCAATTGCTTAACAAATCATTGTTCAACCCATTGTGATATAATCCTTTTCAGATTTTTATTAATAATTTCTAGTTAGTAATTAGCAACTTTCTGCATAAATTAATAATAATTCAGTAAGTCCCCAGTATCATAGGGTTTGCAGTCAATTCACAAGGCTTAATGAAATATTTCAAATGAGCGGTGTGGTGGCCTAGTGGTGAAGACGTTCACTTCCCATTTGAAAGGTTGAGAGTTTAATCCTAGGTAGTGGCAGATATTTCTCTCCTAGGGCACAAAGAAAAATATCTGCTCTGAACTCCATGTGGCATCAGGAAGGGCATCCAGACAGTAAATGCTCAGCTCCACCCAGTTGCCCTGACTCTATCCCAAATTAAGGTATTATAGGGTCATAAAAAGGGAGTATTGGAATATTTAAAATTTTCAAAGGAAATACAAGATGCTCAACAGTTTGGACTTAGAGGTGCCGCAAAAATACTGAGACCTTGTGAACTGAGAAAGTTTGGGAACCTCTCCAATAATTATAAGGTTTATTCTTGACAGTACAGGTAGAGGAAAGAGATTAGCAGGCACAGAGGAGTAACAGGTTTTGCCTCTAGAATCTGGCTCTTCAGTTCCACAAAACTACTGGTATAGAGTCACAGAATACTGGCAAGTGCCACAGAAATTAACCTTACGTTTGAAATTGAATATTAATTCAACAGTGTGACATTAGGTAAATTATCATAAAATAAGATTGTAATAAATTCTCACACATCTCAAATTAGTTGTACAATGAAGAAAAAAGTCACAAAATTTCATTAAGCAGAAAGCAGAAAATGGTAACAAAGTCTCTGATTCTAACAACTGCTTTAGGAATAGTGTTTGCTGGTATATCTAGGATTATATTCTGCAAAATTAACGTGCCTCAAATTTGCAAATTTAATAGAAACTATATACATGGATGGACGGGTGACATAAGTCAGAGTCCAGCCACCCAAAGTTACCTCTAGAGGAGATGAGCAGCATATTATCTTTAAAGTCCTTTATGGCATGGGTCCAGGTTACTTGAGGGACCGTCTCACCCCACTAGGATTGGCCCGTAACACTAATAATAATAATAATAATAATAATAATAATAATAATAATAATAATAATAATAATAATAATAATAAGACTTATATGCCGCCCTTCTCCCCCATGGGACTCAGGGCGGCTCACAGCATATTAAAAACAATACAAAACATTTCCCTATAAAAGCCAATTAAAAACCAAATATTTGTAGCTGTGTCTTGTTTAAAATCATTAAAAATTGTCTCTATTTAAAAATTCACCCTAGGTCAGTCCCGCTTGCTGAAAAAGCCATGTCTTGAGGGCGCGGCGGAAGGTTAAGAGATCCGGAATCATCCGAATCTCGGGGGGTAGTTCGTTCCAGAGGGTGGGGGCACCCACAGAGAAGGCCCTCCCCCTGGGGGTCGCCAGCCGACATTGCTTGGCCGACGGCACCCTGAGGAGGC
>NW_015386403.1:2460773-2463995 GCF_001527695.2 Protobothrops mucrosquamatus | reverse complement strand
ATTTGGCCAATTTCAATAATTTCCTATTAGCACCCGCAGCATGCCACCTCTCGGGGTTCCAAACCCCATCCTCAAGGTGGGCCCTTGTGATCTTAATGGGCCAGGCCTGCGCGAGGGGTGAGTCGCGCAGAGCCAATAGGACTGTCCTCGGATACATTGGTTAAATCATAAGTCCGGCTGTGGGAGATCAAAAGAAGAGGGGGGGGGAAAGGATTTTCAGTCTCGGCCACACCAAGTTCTGCATCGGCTGGAACGGGGCCAGAGCCAGGATCCTCCAGGCCATCCTCCACCGGCCGGAGACAAGGCCGAGGCCACGTCTCCTGTGCCCTACGGTCGTCACCAAGGCCTCCAACGGCCGAAGACAGGTCACCCTCTGGGTCCTCTGGGCCGTACCAGGCCCTCCGCTGAAGAGCCAGGGCTGGGGAGGGCAGGGCCGGAACCGGAGCTTCCGCCGCTCAGTTGAAACAGGGCCAACACCAGGCCGCCCAACCAACGCTAGGCCGCCCGACCAACCAGGCCGGCCAGCGCCAGGGCCAAAGAGCCGAGCAATGGGGGCGAAGTCAAGTCTCCAACCGCCAGGCCGCCAAGGTCTTCCAGGCCGTCCGGGCCGAAAATAGGCCGAACGCCAGGCCGCCCGACCAACTGGAACAGGCCCGCATCCGGCCGGGGAGCGGAATAACACAGTCCAGACCAGGCCTCCACCACCAGGCCGCCCGAGATCTTCCTGGCCGGAGTCATTCCATACCACCCAAAAGCCAGAGTTTTCCATGCCGCCCAGGTTCTTCCCGGCCGCCCAAGTCCTTCTACACCGCCCGAGTCCTCCCAGCTTTGCGGCCGGGTCCTCCCAGCCGCAGTCGAACAGGCCGCGTCCTTCCGGCGGCAGTCGTCCAAGCTGGGCCCGAGCTGGAAACGGGCCCAGGCTGAAGAGGAGCCGAGTCGGGTCAGGGCGGGCCTAAAACGGGCCTAAAATGGCCTAAAACGGGCCGGGTAGGCTAGAACGGGTCCGAGCGGGGGTTCGCCCACCCGCTCGTCGCCGCAAGCCCCCCCGAGGCACCCCCAAAACACCCCATACCCACATTGCCGGGTCCGTAGCTACGGAGCGATCCGCTGCCGGTCCGCCATCTTGGGCATGCCAGCAGAGGAGGCATGCTGCAGGACCTATCAGCCTGATTATTCCAGTTGGCAGGGTTCAGGAGGAGGGACTTCTCTGTGGTTATTCCTGCCCTCTGGAACAACTTGCCCCCTGATTTGAGGTTGGCCCCAGCCCTGCTATCCTTTTGTAGGGCCTAAAGACTTGGGCCCCCAATGGGGAAATAGCACAATGGAGGTGATTGATCAAATAATAACTGATCCTACCTCCCCCACAACTCTGCCCCCCATGTATCCTTGGTTTTAATGTCTAATTTTAACTTTTTATGTTTTAACTGTATAGGTAACTAAGCACACACTCACACACACATACATAGACACACATACACCTGCCCAGAATTACCTTATGGGTAAGATGGGCAGCCAATAAAATTTATAAGTAAAAATAAATAATAAATAAATAAAATAAATCTAATAAATAAATAAAATAAATAAACTTCATTACAATAATAGGAATACCAGCAAATCAATGGAAAATGGGATTATTCGGGGCCTTTCCTTTTCCTAACCCAGATTCTTTGAAGTTAAAGTATGTATAGTTTATATTTTTTAGCAGGGCTTTTTTTCAGCCGGAACGCGGCGGAACCGCGTTCCGGCACCTTTTTCCGGGCCGGCCGCACCGGGTGCAACATCTGGGGGGGGGGCGCGCTCGCACTCGCAGCTCTCTGCCCCTGCCTGGCTCACAACCGCGGCCATAGGGAGGCTCGGTCGGCGCGCCCCTGGCCCGTTTCCTAGGCGACCCTGCCCGAGCAAGAAGCGGCAGAGAATCCAGAGGCTCTCACGCCGGCGCCCTCAAAGCCAAACGCGCGCGGCTTCTCAGAGCAAAAGCTGAAGGNGTCCAATTTTATGGGTATGCATTGAAACAAAAATAAAATTTTCGGCAACACGTTCATTTTAATGACTGCTATTCTGCCCATGAAAGAAAGTTGTAAGTTGGTCCAAATATCTAAATCAGCTTTGATTTGTTCAACTAATTTGTCGTAATTATCTCTCTTTAATGTGATGCATCTAGCAGTTAATTGTATTCCTAAATATTTTATTTTATTCGTAATTTGAATACCCAATCTATCAGCCAAATCATGTTTCTGTACTTTAGTCATGTTTTTGACAAGCATTTTAGTTTTTTCTTTATTTATCTTCAAACCTGCAATTTCCCCGTACTTGCTTAAGACCTCCGTCAATTTTATCCCAGATTGCAATGGCTCTTCAATTATAAAAACTAAGTCATCTGCAAAAGCTTGCGTTTTGAACATTTCTTCCTTGATCTCTAAACCTTTGATCTGCCTATCTTTCCGAGTTACTCTAGCCAATACCTCTAGGGATAAAATAAACAACAAAGGTGATAACAGGCAACCTTGTCTCGTACCTTTTTGAATTGGAAAGCTATCGGTCATTTCTCCATTAATTATTACTTTCGCTACTTGATTAGAATAAACTGATTTAAACATGTTTATAAAATTTACCCCGAAGTCCATATACACCAATTGCTCAAACATAAAATCCCATTTCACGTTGTCGAAAGCTTTTTGTGCATCAAGAAAGATTAAACTCATTTGCTTTTCATTGTACACCTCATAATACTCCAAAATATCTAAAATAATCCTGACATTGTTTCTTATGTATCTTTTGGGTAAGAAACCATTTTGATCAGAGTGTATGAAATCTGCTAAAAACCTTTCAAGTCTATGGGCCATTATAGCCATAAAGATCTTATAATCTGAATTTAATAATGAGATGGGTCTATAATTTTTGATATACGCCAAATCTGCATTTTCCTTAGGAATCAGAGTAAGGAAAGCTTCTTCCCATGAAGCCCGTGTTTTAGCCTTGGTTAAGACCTCATTAAATAGTTCCAACATTTATTTATTTATTTAATTTAATTTATTTATTTAATTTAATTTATATGCCGCCCTTCTCCCGACGGGACTCAGGGCGGCGCACAACATATTTAAAACAAAACATAAATACATTCCCCCCCCAATAAAACCGAATTAAATCAAATTTTAAAGTTGTGTCTCTGTCAAATTGCTAAAAAATAAACCCCATATAAAATCCTCCCTAGGTCAGGTCCGC
>NW_015386403.1:2446158-2458979 GCF_001527695.2 Protobothrops mucrosquamatus | reverse complement strand
GTTTTATCTGCTGCCCTAGCTCTTCCTTGCCCATAATGTCCATCTTATGCCTAATTAAATTTATCTGCTGCTTCAACCCACTTCTTTGTGGTTCCTTTTGCAAATCTTCCTCAACTCTGGTTAATTCTTCTTCTAACTGTCTTAATCGTTGTGTTTTAATTTTGTTTTCCCTGGCCATATAGGAAATTGCCACACCTCTCATATACGCTTTGGCAGTATCCCATACGTTTTGGCAGTTCGTGTCCTCCTTTTTATTTGTCTCAAAAAACAAGCCCATTTGATTTTCCAAATTCAATTTAAATTCCTTATGTTTAAGAATTGCCCTTTTCAAAGTCCATCTCCCCATTCTTTTCTGCCCTTTCCATCTAATTCTAATTGGGTTATGGTCAGCCCAGGAGTTTGTGTCGATTACCACCTCCTCTACCTCTAAATTTAAACCTGCTGACATCCACACCATGTCAATTCTGGATCATGACTGGTGCCGTCCAGAATAAAATGTAAACTGTTGTTTCCCTGGGTTCCTCTCTCTCCAAACCGAGTTTGTTATTGGACAAGTCATATCTCAGGTTCCTGATATAGCTGGGTTTTGTCAGTATAAGGCTAACTCAGTCAGAACAAGTAATAATTTCAGAGCAACAGATTGGTTCCTCAGATTTTTAAAGACTGTAAATGTTTGATTTTTTAAAACTGGTACTTGTAACAAAGAAAAAATAAGCAATATTAATGGGTTGTACACTGCAGAAAACCATTCAAAAATACAAAAATAATAATAATCTCAAGAAAGTGTAGCTTCTGAATAGACTGATCAAAAAGAAAGAAAAGGCTGAACAATTGATGTTCCGTAACTATAGTTAATATTATAAACTCTGAAAACTTGACAGTGATAAAGTCAGTCCAATCTCCTGGATATTTCTTCCTTCTCCCCCTCCTCTTCTGTCCAGGTTTTGAATAACAACTAAGTAAATGAATTAAACATGGCTGCAGGGAAAGATTTCAACCCTCCCCCCCCCCCCCAAAAAAAAAGTTTTCAGGGAAAAAGGGTTAAGAAGCAAGCAAATTCATATATTTGAAATGGATCTTTATTTCACATAGCATTCATCTCTGAATCAACAAACCAGATCAATTAAAATATTTAAAAATGATAAAGAATTTAAATGTGTGTTCCTCATATGAGAAGCAGCTTAGCAAAATTTATCCTCACTATGGATTTTTTTTCCCCTAAAGCTTTTTAAACAACCTTAAGCATTTGATTGATAATTCAGAATTTCCAGAAACTATTCAGATATAAATATATCTGGATCATATATAAATATATCTGAATCATATATAAATATATCTGAATCACTACAAACAACAGTTGTAAAGCAATGATTATGATTAATAGGAAAATGAGAAGATGTGAAAATATTGAACTTATGCACCTCTGGCAAAAGAATAATACCCATTTCTTATCTGCAGATATTTTGCACACATACACAGAGTTTTTGGAATTTTGTGTACTTGTGGATAAATTAATTAAACATTTGTTAAGATTACCTAATCCACAAAAATATAAACAATCATTAGTTTGCAGAAAAGAGTTAAGAGATTTTTGTATCTCTTTGTTTCAAACTATTGGTTATCTGGATTTTGCAGTCCAGATGTGGTAAGCCTAGTAGTATCAGAGAACAAAGCTGACATTTCTTTTTCCAATTAATTCCCACAAAATATTAATATTGTACAGGTGCCCCACTGAATATGTGATGGACTTCAAAATGGATCAAAATGAATATTCAGAGATTGCTTCTGCAAATTCTAACTCCATAAGGCTTCGTTGCTATCACAGGAAACTTTGTAATCTTGTGAAGTGTCAATCATTTAAATAAACAAGATTACATTTTCATGTACCTACATACCATCTGTGATATCACAGCTATGCAGGAGTTCACAAAAGTTAAACTATGCTCTCTGCTGAATCTCTTGTTATAACCACTGTAGGAAGTCAGCACTCCCCCCCAGAGAAGGAAATATTTGGAGGGGATATTAAAAAAGGCAGAATATTATATTTCCCCAGAGGAATAATGGAGAAAATCTTAAAAGGCAGAAACTTATCTCTCCCCCCTACCAGAAACTAAGCAGACCAGCTCTGCAGAAACACAGATTTGATAATCCTACTAGGGTACCTACCATGTTTTCCCGAAAGTAAGACCCGGTCTTACTTTCTTTTGGGCTCTGAAGTAAGCACTAGGATTTACTTTCAGGGAGGGCTTACTTTTTGCCGGTACCAGTAGGCTACAAGAATGTGAGGGTGGGGCAGGGCCTGTGCATGGGGTGGAGAATCAATGCGGCAGTGAGAGCATGGTGACGGACCAGGTCAGTATCCGTGTGGATGGGGCACATGCCCTCCTTGTGCCAGGCCAGCTCCTGCAGCCCCGGGGTGGCCATACTGTGCAGGGGCAGGAAGGGCACTGAAGTGGGGATGGCCAGGGCCGACCAAAGCAGCAGGTGGAACACCAGAGGCTCAGGGAGGGAGGGTGGTGAAGCAGGCAGGTGTCCTGCCGTCACCACCCATGCCAGCTGCCCCTTCCCCATGGAGCTGGAGAGCTTGCCACAGCACCTCCCAGATGCCCTTGCTTCCCCCAGGAATTGCATTTCTTTCCTTACTTGACTTCCATCCCAGTGCTGTTTCTCCTTCATGATTCACCACCGCCACGTCCAGGAAAACAAAAGAAGTGGGGGGGGGGGGGAGGCCAATCAATTTCAACTTCTCATGAAAAAAAAAAGATCTCACAAAGTTGAAATTGATTGAGTGACCTTCTTTCCATTCTAACCTGGCAGTTTATTTATTTTATTTTTGTTACATTTTTATGCCACTCATCTTCCCTATAAGATGACTCTGGGCAGTTGCAATATTCAGTTTATAGGGAGTGATTTTAACTCTGTTCATGTTGTTTAAAGTACTTGTTTTCTTTGGTATTCCTGATAGTCACCATGCATGCTCTATTGAGAGAAAAGTATAATGATAACAACAAAAAACTAAAGAGCCCATTGTGCTCCATTTGCTTCAGGCCAACTTCCTACTACCAGGTTGATTGCTTCCCTCAATATTCCCAATGAACTTCAATTTTAGCTCTCATCTGGCTCATGTCAGTCACCTCAGAATAAGATATTCAGCCAGGTTGGCACAGCAGATACTTAGAAAATCCAATTTCTTTCTGGCTGCTTCTGTCATCTCATCATAATAACTTTGCTGGATAAAAGAAGGCTCTGAATTCAATTTAATTTGTTATTATTTTAATGTTACTCTCACAAGCTGCTGAAAGATATTTTTTTTTTATTTTGCAACTGTTACAATTCCTGGCAAAGAAGTTATCTCTTTTTTTCTATCTGCTATCAGGGAAAGCAAAATACCAATCTCTATCAAGCTTTGCAGCAGGTGCAAAATTTTCTAGAATGTTCACACAGGTCAGAGTTTTAGCAGGAGGGACTGTCACAAAACCATCTTGAAACACATTGAGTTTGTGCAATGAATTTTCCAAAAGAATTGGCTATACGTAAGAAGCACCTCATCCTGCCTTAAGATAAATAATTTTGGGTTATTTTATTTTTAGTTCCTCAAGACTTCTTGTAATCTATTTAATTGTTTAAACCTTAAATGTTATTTAGATGATCTACAGAATGCCTAACAAAGATGTCAGATTTGAAAATACTCTTAAGTTAATCACTATTTAGCAAAGAGAAATTAGAAATAAAGCAACAATTTTTCTGCTGAAATGAACTTTAAAATTGCAGCCTGGGAAAAAAATTATAGGAATTCTATCCATAAATTAACTGCTCATTATTTTACTAATTTGTTCCTTTTCTTACCATTTATTCAATTGATTATCAGAAACTATTTGGACAAGTCCCTGGACTTTTCAGAAGTGACTTGCCAGTGACTCTTTCCTAATGCTGGGAGAAAGTTACTAGCCCAAGGTTACCCAACTGGTCTTGTGCCTCACAATTTCCTACTTTCTAGCCTGATATCTTAACCACTATCCCAACCTACTGTAGCTCTCCAATTCCATAAAAAATAGAAGGCATATTAAACACTTTGATGATCTTCTTGAATGTTAATCAACCAAAGACTGTAATTCATATCAAAGTTAATTTAAATTGCAGATATATGGTAATATGAATTGATTTCAATAAAGAGAATGGTATTAAAATGTATTTAAGCAGATAATAATTAAACTTTAAACAGAAGCTTCTGTTAATTGCTTTGTCTACCAGAGGACAGAAGCATGAGAAAAAAATTACAAGACACAGGAGAAGAAATAGTTTGCCTAAAATATCTATTTAAATTGAAAGAGTGACCTTTATAATTTTCTGCACTTTTAGATAAAAATACCAACAAAGGTAACAGCCTGTTTTTCCTATGTTCTTTAATATTGAATTATTAATGTAATTAATATCAATTTCCTCTTTTGTTTTACTAGTAAGAATCATTCTTTCCCCGCCTCAATTTGAGATCTGCAATCCCCAATTCAGCTTACTTTCAGTACCACCTTGGTGACAAATTGGAAACCGGAACCATGTTTCTTAACCTTTCTAACTTTTAAAATTTCAGAAATGGTGCCTGGAAAAATGATTTATTTTATCAAGGCTGTTCAATGCTTTAATCTCAGTGTTAAGAAACCAGAATGTAGAATTAATTCTCTTTTCTACATTTGCATAACATGGTCTGCCAAAGAATAAATCACTCAGAATTAATTTCATGGTTCTTTGATATTGTTAGAATTAGAACAGAGTTGGAAGGGACCTTGGAAGACTTCTAGTCTAGCCCCCTGCAGGAGATTCTATACTATTTCAGACAAGCCATTGTCCAGTCTTGTCTTAAAAACCTCCAGTGATGAAACACCCGCAACATCTGAAGGCAAGCTGTTCCACTGGTTAATTGCCCTTACTCTTAGGAAGTTTCTCCTTAATTGCAGGTTGCTTCTCTCCTTGATTAGTTTCCATCTGTTGTTTCTTGTCCTGTCCTCTGGTGCTTTGGAAAATAAATTGACCCCCTCCTCTTTGTGGCAGCCTCTCAAATACTGGAATACTGCTATCATGTCCTCCCTAGTCGTTCTTTTCTCTAGATTAGCCAAACCCAAATCATGCAACCATTCTTCAAATGTTTTAGTCTCCAGGCCTTTAATCATCTTAGTTGCTCTTCTTTGTACTTTTTCCAAAGTGTCAACAACCTTTTGTAATGTGTTTTCCAAAACTGGATGCAGTATTCCAGGTGTGGTCTTACTAAGGCTTTATAAAGCAGTACTAATAATATAAAGCTGATATTCAATATTATTATTAGTATTAAATATATTATAATATATTTTATATTATAAAAATTAATAATATTAATGTTTAATAAATATTATGTAATAGATAATATTTATAAAGCGGTACTGTTGAGTCCTGTTCCTGAAATTTCTTAATTCACATGACATAGCAGACCTTTAAATGGCCCCATTGCATATGCTATATAAATCCACCAATGACACTGAGTGGTTAATTTAACTTTCAAGTGAGAGTTACAGCCTTTTTAGTATCTGCTTTATGGTTCATTTATATTTGTATAGGAAAAATGTGTTTCTGCCCAAATAACCATAGAGAAAGGAACAGAAGTAGTGAAAGCTATCTCTCATTTGGTGAACTATAAATAAGGGAATGAAGACTTTTAAAAAAGGAAATAGAAAAAAGAAGCTTAGTAGCAGACTCCAATATACTTTATATGTACTCCACCTGATGTTATGACCATATATTTATTTTTATTACTGAACACACTATACTTTGCAAATTAAGGTAGGAAAGAGTGTCTAATGCAGTTAATTTCAATGCTTTTTTTAAAGCACAAATCATAGGCCACCAGTTGAAGATTCACAGACCATAGAAATTGAATTAAAGTGTTATCTACTAGGAGTGAAGTATTATTAGTAAGTTCAGTGGAAATCAAGAAGTCTATTTCTTACCATACTTAAAACACTAAAACCAAGTCAGTTAAATTCAGCTACAATATGCTAAGTATTTTATTATTTTATTTTACTGCATAGTGCAAACCCAAATTTTATATTAATTTATTTTAATAAAAAGTGTGCATAAACAGAAATGTGTATTTCAGATTCAATACAATTTAAGTTTCTATAAATGTTGGCTAGGTTTTCTTAGAATGGAATGTGATCCATCAGAAGAAAACTCAAAATGTGTTGAGTTTTGCCCCATTTTACAACCTTGCTTACCAGAGCTGTTAAGTGAAGCACTGCAGTTGTTAAGTTAGGAACACGGTTATTAAGTGAATCTGGCTTCCCCATTGAATTTGCTTGTCAGAAGGTCACAAAAAGTGATCACATGACCCGGGGACTCTGCAACAGTCATAAATATGAGTCAGTTACCAAGTGTCTGAATTTTGATCATGTGACCATGAGGACACTGCAATGATCGTAAGTGTAAAAAACAGTCATAAGTCACTTTTTTCAATGCTATTGTAAATTTGAATGGTCACTAAACAATTGTTGTAAGTCAAGGACTACCTGTAACAAGAAGAACATGAGCAGTCCTTGTTCTATATTGGCTATTCTGGAAAATATAAGGGGGGAGGAGGACAACCAATCCCTAATCTCAAGAAAATAATACAAATGCAACACTTGGAACAGTCTGAACAACCTTTCTCAAACCAGCCAAATATGTCCATCTTAGAACCAAACAATGTCATATACTCATATCTTAAAGCAATTCTTTCTAAACATATCTTTTGTTTCCTGTTCAGAACAATAAAAGCAGACATTTGGAGGTTAGAACATTCTAAGCATAAAATGTTTTACAGAAATCTTGTTGTAACGGGCTATTAGTTTTTACTACTTTCTGTGAATCTAAACTGGAGATCACTGTTGAAAGAACAGTTTTTCATGGGAAATCGTGTAATACTAATAGACTGCTTGGTTTCACCTTTTAAGGGTGAAGTCACTACTCAGAAAAGGCTGAAACTGAATACCTTTGAACTCTTACAGGAATGTTTTATGTAATATCTATATAGAGACAGTTGTTGGGAGTCAAATGGTATATACATTTAATTCATTGTTAATAAAATTATATCTTCATCCTATTTTTCTGTCTGCTTATCTATCTTGAGTAAAACCTGCAGACTGTAGCTATCAATTCTAACTTTCCAATTATCATTATTCTGTTATATGCATTCTGAGGAACAAAATAACTTAATGTAATCATTAAATAAACATACATTTGATTAAACTTTGGGTTTGAACTGGTTGGATTTATTTTAATTATGTGTTACAATTTAATTCTGAATTTTCAAAAAAATGTTTTAATTTTTCATTTTAGTCTAGCTCCATAATATTTTATTATTCTGATGTTACACAGTCATATGTGAACCAGACCTCAGTATCTTTCTCAGCAAAATTAAATAGCAAAATCAGCTAAAGAAAGCACATCAGATGAGTAAACCAAATACATTTTAAACTTTTTTTCAATAATCTTTATTTGAAACCAAAATAGGATATATCTAATTCTCAGAAACTTCTAAAAGTTTTGAAACTCTATCAATCTAGAAAAGAAAAAAAAATCATAGAAGATTCATCACAGTGGTGCTTATTACAAGCATACAAAAGCAACAATGAGTAGTTAAAAAGAATTTTAATGAAAAATGTCCGTTCTGTTAAATGTCACAAATGCAAGAGGTTCACACAGGCATTATGCTATGAGCTTTCATTGCTTCTTTTGCATTCTAAATTACATGTCAAATATAATTTGGAGAAGAGAGAAATACAAGAGAAAGAGTCTACCAATCACAGTGAGTTAAGCCTTATGAATAGGAAATATTATGAATGTGTGCTATTCAAGCTGATGAACCTTGTAAACAAATATGTCCCCTGTGCTTTGATGAATTTTGAAATCATTGGCATCAATACCTTGGAAAATAGCACAGCACAACAGAAGTAAAGAAAAGCATATCTCTTATAATTTTTGAGGAGTTTTATTAGAAGCAAGGAAGTTATGGCCTCTTAGGTCTGCATCTCATGCTTCCATGTAGCAAAGAAACTGCTGTAACATATGTTGTCCCAAATTCCTTTGATTCTGTGGGGAGAGCCCCACTGGGAACATCTAAACCAGTGGTGGCAAACCTATGGCACAGGTGCCAGAGGTGGCACTCAGAGCCCTCTCTGTGGGCACGCGCCGTTGCCCCAGTCCTAGGCCTTCAGCTGGGTTTTATAAAACCTTTTTGCTTTAGGCCTCCGCTGCCATGTGCAAAAAAAAAAAAGGTTCAATCAATCAGTCAATTTCAACTTCTCGCGGGAAAAAAAAAGATCTTGCAAAGTTGGAATTGATTGATTGAACTTTTTAGTCCCACCCAGTCTGCCACTACCAACATAGCCACGCCCATCCAATGGGCCACACCCCCAATGGGCCACACCTAGCCAATGAGCCACACCCAGCCAATGGGCCACACCCACCCAGCACCTGACAATGCATAAGTGGGTTTTGGATTGCAGTTTGGGCACTCGGTCTCTAAAAGGTTCACTATCACTGATCTAGACAATCTATCCCCTCTCCCCAATGTATCTATACCTTGCTTTTCCATCAGAGATGATACTTAATATAAAATAAAGGCAAATATAATAATTTAAAATAAAATGAGCATTTACAATATTAGTCTAACAAAAGCAACTTAAACAATGTTTACATTCATTTTTTAAAAAAAAAAATAAGAAGCCACATTCTGCAGTGTGTCCAAAAATGTTTACAACTTTAAAGAAATAACCTGTTAAAAATATATGATCTGTAATTTCTTTTGAATACCCAGCTAATCCTGTTGAATCACAGTCACACTAAAACCTATTAACCAAGTCATTTCTTGCTACTGTCCTATCGCATGTTGGTTACAGTATTACTAGAGCAAAGAGCTCCATCCCTCAAAGGAGTTTTCTTTAATGCCACTATTTAATTTGCATCATTTAATGTTCCAAAAGAAATGTTTCTAGTTGGGAAGCACCAGTTTCACATAGTATTTAAATAAGGGAATAACTTTTTTTTTTTGACAGCAACTTCTTTCATTGTCAAAAGTGAAAGAGCTGGGAGAGAGCTGAAACTGCTTCCTTTTAACATACGAACTGCTACATAACCCCTTGGAAAGAAGAAATGCAGTAGACTCATCATCTCTTCCCAGAAATAGCAGGAGGCAGTCAATCACCAAGGTCCAAATTATCTGGAAAGTGGAAAGCAAGATGCTTTGGGAGAGATTGAAGAGAAATGACAAGCCTCATTTTCTGTTATAGTAATTCAAGCCCGAAGGAACTAATAAAGATAAGGCAACATAAAAGCCATAGGAAACTCTAGGTCAATCAGCAGAAACCCTAGTTTAAATGAATGAGATTCATGCTAAAACAAGTTATTTTTATTTTTCTTTTTTTTTTAAAAAATCATCCTGTATTTTCATATTAGGATAATAATCTTAGTTTTCACCAAAACAACCGAAGATACTGATTATTTTTACAAATGAGTTTTATTTCTCCACTCCATTTCTTAGGTCTTGTAAATTATAATAATAATAATAATAATAATAATAATAATAATAATAATAATAATAATAATAATAATAATAATAATAATAATAATAATAATAATAATAATAATAATAATAATAATAGTAAAGTTGGAAGGGACCTTGAAGGTAATCTAGTCCAACCCCCTGCTCAGGCAGGAAACCCTATACCATTTTGGACAAATGGCTGTCCAGTCTCTTCTTAAAAACTTCCAGTGTTGGAGCATTCACCGCTTCTGGAGGCAGGTTGTTCCACTGGTTAATTGTTCTCACTGTCAGGAAGTTTCTCCTTAGTTCTAGATTGCTTCTCTCCTTGATTAGTTTCCACCCATTGCTTCTTGTCCTGCCTCCAGGTGCTTTGGAAAATAGCTTGACTCACTCTTCTTTATGGCAACCCCTGAGATATTGGAACACTGCTATCATGTCCCCCCTCGTCCTTCTCTTCATTAAACTAGACATACCCAATTCCAGAAGCCGTCCCTTATATGCTTTAGCCTCCAGTCGCCTAATCATCTTTGTCGCTCTTCTCTGTACTCTTTCTAGAGTTTCAACATCTTTTTTACATTGTGGTGACCAAAACTGGATGCAGTATTCCAAGTGTGGCCTTACCAAGGCATTGTAAAGTGGTATTAACACTTCACATGATTTTGATTCTATCCCTCTGTTAATGCAGCCTAGCACTGTGTTGGCCTTTTTGGCAGCTGCAGCATACTGCTGGCTCATATTTAGGTGATTGTCCACTAGGACTCCGAGGTCCCTCTCACAGTTACTACTATTGAGCAAGGTGCCACCTATGCTGTACTTGTGCATTTGGTTTTTCTTGCCTAAATGTAGAACCTTGCTTTTTTCACCATTGAATTTCATTTTGTTAGATAGTGTCCAGTGTTCAAGTCTGTCCAGATCCTTCTGTATCTTAAGCCTGTCTTCTGGAGTGTTGGCTATTTCTGCCAGCTTGGTGTCATCTGCAAATTTGATGAGTTCCCCATCTATCCCCTTGTCCAAATCATTGATGAAGATGTTGAAGAGCACTGGACCCAGAACAGAGCCTTGGGGCACCCCACTACACACTTCCCTCCATGTAGATGCGGTTGGTAAATTGTGTTTTCAATTTTGGTTTTTTTGGTTTTTTTGCTGTTTTTAGTTGTGCATTCTTTTTTGTATACTGATTTTTTTAAAATTAATTTTGTATATTTTTAAGGATTTGCTCAGCACTCAGCAGAAGTAACTTTCTTAGGCTAAAAGCAATTAAAAGCATTAAATGAAAATATGCTGACCTTTTGCACAAGTTAAAAAAAAGGTGGGAAATTGCTTGAAGATAACTATAGAATCCCTCCATTACGCTTTTTCTGTTTCTCTTTCTATTGTTAATATATATTCGAATCTCAGAAGGGTATGTCTGGTTGAAAAGAACTAAAAAGTTCGAAATGGCTATTCCAGTTCTCCCTTAATTCTTTGTTAGCAATCCAAATTTTGGAAATTTGGTACAGGCAATCATGCCCCCATACGGACAAGACGGGGCAAAGGCAGCATCCCGACCGGTAGCAACAACTCTTGAGGAAGAACTACGGACAGCTCTCAGAGACGATCCATGGCTATGGGAGAACCAGGGGTTGTTAACTCAACGGGACGGACTGGCCTGGTACGGCGACAAATTGTACATCCCGCCACCGGTGCGTAGCCGGGTGTTCCACCGCTGCCATGACTCCAAAAAGGCAGGCCACTTCGGCTTTTTGAAAATGTTACACCTGGCTCATCGTCAGTTTTGGTGGCCTCGGATGAGGACAGATGTATATATATGCAGGACTTGGCGTATTCGGGTCTTTTCCCGTGTAAGACCTGCATACCTGTACCCGTGAAAATCTACAAAAACATATATATATATACACACACACACATACATACATACATACATATACATATATACATATATGTAGTCTATGGTCATTCGGGTTCTCTCCCGCATAAAATTGGACCCGAATGACCATAGACCTACATACAAACACCCGCGAAAACCTCAGAAAACATATACATATATACATATATATACATATATATACATATATATACATATATATACACGTATATATACTAATAGTAACCTTAAAAATACGATCCCTGGGTACATCCATATTCAAAATAAACAAATAAACGTGAACACCAGGGAAAATCTTTAAACTACAAAAGTTTAATACAAACGCCAAGCTTTCATCAGCAACTGTTAACATCATCAGGGCTTAAAAAGCCAGTCAATGGGAGAGTCTTTTATAGGTTGATTAAAGTCTGCATCCGGCTCCTGGATCTCGTCATTGGTCACCCGACCATCCCACCCAGTGGCGCCAGCCCATTTAAGTCAACGGGAAGCACGAAGCGACCCCCAGAATGACGACGGATGAATCAAAAACGTCAAACACAAAGGGGAAAGGGTAAAAACCAGACAGGATATGTCCGGAAGTGGTGGTCACGGGAATGGGACCGGTGAAGAGAAGGAAGAAATAAAGGGGTGCAACGAGCCTAGGCAGCTTGAGTGGGGTAAGCAAAAGGATGACAAGAATGTACCACTGAGGAGTATAGGAGATATGAGAATTACAGCTGTGTGGATGAGATTAGCAAAGTTTCAAAAAAGGGGGGGAGTGCACCGTATCTAGACGATCCGGTTGTTGCAGGGGAGGGGAGGACAGGAACACACAGTCGAATGATGTGGGGGATACGGCCAAATAAAGAAAGAGGGAGAAACACCCCACCTGCCCCCGATCCCAGCAAAGGGGAGATATGCAAAGTTACACACACAAACAAGAAATGCAGGGTAGAAACAACCGGCAGTGTAAAAACTGCTTTTGGAACACAGCTTACTCAATCAGGACCAATGACGAGGTCCAGGAGCCGGGTGCAGACTTTAATCAACCTATAAAAGACTCTCCCATTGACTGGCTTTTTAAGCCCTGATGATGTTAGCAGTTGCTGATGAAAGTGTGGCGTTTGTATTAAACTTTTGTAGTTTAAAGATTTTCCCTGGTGTTCATGTTTATTTGTTTATTTTGAACATATATATACATATATACATACGTTGATAATTAAACTAAATATATGATCCCTGGGTGCATCCATGCCAAATAAATAAAATAAAACGAACACCAGGGTAAAATAATCAAACTCTAGGAGTTTAATATTACAATATCAACGCCAAGCTTTCGTCAGCATTCTGCTGACATCATCAGGGCTTAAACGGTCAGTCCGTGGGAGTCTTTTATAGTTCAAAACCTGG
>NW_015386403.1:2442309-2445413 GCF_001527695.2 Protobothrops mucrosquamatus | reverse complement strand
AAAATAATCAAACTCTAGGAGTTTAATATTACAATATCAACGCCAAGCTTTCGTCAGCATTCTGCTGACATCATCAGGGCTTAAACGGTCAGTCCGTGGGAGTCTTTTATAGTTCAAAACCTGGCCTGCACACGGCCCCTGGACCTTGTTACCGGTCCTGGTTTCATCAGCTGCGCTCCGGCGGTGATCCTTCCTCCGCTGGTTGTCCCTATCCTGCAAGACTTATCTCTGCAATTGCTTCTGTCCAGCTCGTTTACCTGCGGGTTGGGGGTGGATGTGTCGCTCCTCTTTTCCTCTCTCCTCAGTCTCACCCCCCGTCCCCCTTGCATATATAACTCAGTGTTTCCATTCCCCGCACTGGATGGGCCCACTTGACGCACTTTCTTTCCTGGGCCCCCGCTGGGTTTGGTCGCCCCACTGTCGCTTCCACGGATCTTCCTCTCTCTCTCTACAGTCCCATCCCCCACACCTTTTTTGCCTCTTTGCACCCCGTCTCCATCATTCCCCCTTCCAGGCCAGTTGGATTCATCCTTCCTCCTCCCCTCCTTCCTTCTGTTCTCTTCCGTGCCAATCCCTTCCTCCTTGCCAGCCTGCCTATTTCTTTCCTGCTGCGAGTGTGTCGGGGTTGTTGGGCGAGGTGCCCGGGCCGCTCCCATTGACCCGGGATGGCCCAATAGCTTACACCCTTCTTTCCTCGCCCGTAGGCGGGTAACTACCCCTCTGGGGCTCTCTTCCTTTCCATCAGTCCTCACCCCTCCCCTCCTTTCTCTTCCCCCGCTGTTCGTATGCCCTGCGTTTTTCTTTTTCTTCCCGTTGTCCTCCTGGCTAGACCTCCTTTCTTCTTTACCCTCACAACCGTTTGTTCCATGCCGCGGGTATGCCAGGGCTGTCAGGGTTGTCGGGCGGGGTGGCCGGGTCGCTCCCGTCGGCGCGGGGTGGCTCACTAATTCACCCTCCTCCTCCCTCGCCCACCCTCCTCCTCCCTCGCCCTCCCTCTGGAATCCTCTTCCTCTCCATCCATCCTCGTATCTCCCCCCCTCCTCCTTCCTTTCTCGCTGCCCGTATCTCTTACATCCTCCCTCTTCTTCCCATTACCCTCCTTGTTGGTTCCCCTCTCCTCCTTACCCCCATGCCTACTTATGCTATGCTGTGGGTGCCCCGGGGCTGCCAAACGGGGTGGTGGGGCCGTCCCCGCCCACGCGGGGCGGCTCACTGCTCCGTTCGCCTCTTCCCTCGTGCACGCGTGAGTGACTGCCCCCCTGGGAGCTTTTCCCTCTCCACTGTTCCTCACCTCTCCTTTTCTTCCTCCACTGATCGTAACCGCCACCCCCTTCTTCCTTCCATCCTCCTCCCTGTCAAACCCTCTCTCTTTATTCCCACCCTTAACCCCTCGTCTCTGTTCTAGACCCGTCAGGGTGGTCGGGCGGGGAGGCAGACTCGTCCTCATTAATCTATGGCAGTTCGGTGACTTGCTCTCCCCCTCCTCTTTCCTATCCAAGCGGATGCCCGTGGGTGGGGGGTCCTCCGCTACCTCTCCTTCCTCCCCGGCTAAGCCTGTCTCTTGTGCCTTCTTTCCCCCTTTATTCCTCCTCCTTGCCAGCTCCCTTGTCCTCTCTTCCTCCCCCCTTGCCGTCTCTTCCGTGGCTCGGACATGTCGTCATCAGTGCCCTTGCGTGCGAGCGGGTAAACATCTGTTTGGGGTTTCCCTCCTCCCCATCGGTCCTCACGCTCCCTTCCCTTTCTTCCTCACCACCAGCCTTGCCACCGGCCTTGCCTCCTGTGTCCTCTCTCCCCCCACCTCTCCTCCCCTCATCTCCTCCTCCTTCTGTTCCACCCCCATTCTCTCTACCAGCGTCACCTCGTCTTACTCGCATTCCCTTCTGCTTTTGTCTATCTTCCTTAACCCGATCACCACCACTCCGGGGGTTACTCCGTATCCCCTGTTGTCCTTGGCATGGCGGCGTTACGAGGTGGGGCGATCGAGTTGCCAGGTGTCTTGGGGGACTCCTCCTCCTCTCTCCTATGTACGGTCGGGTGGCTGTTCCTCCCTTGAGGTCTCCTTTCTCTCTATCCGCTTCCGTTCTGTCATCTCCATGCAAACCAGTCTCAAACCGGTCATTCCAATCATCTCCCGCTCCGGCGTCTCCAACCCCCATTGTAATCATCGGGGAATTCCCCTCTTCCTCCACCACCATCCCCTCCATACTCGTCTTCTCCCTCAGGCCCCCCCAAATATTGGGGAACAGTTGGAGGGGTGGTAACAGCGTTCCTCCCACGGTGCCTCCTTTTGGTTTCCTGGGCACTCTCGATGTTCCGTTGCCACCTATCCGGCCAGGCAGGGGGTTGCCATTCATGCCCCAGGCTCTCAGCGCCAAATGCGCTGGACAGAGATCCACATGCCGGTTTATTGAATCTCTGTCTGAGAGCCAGGCTTCCTTGAGTAGGCGCCCTCCTTTCGTGTTGTCATTGGCCAGTACCTGTACACCGTCGAAGTCAAACTGATGGCCTGACTCCGCCATGTGTGCCCACATTTGGGAATAGCTTTCGCCCCGTTTTATCGCTAGTTTATGCTCATGGACCCTGGTCTTCACCCTCTTCGAGGTCTCCCCAACATAGTTGCTGGGACAGTCTTTGCAGTCAATCCTGTATATGACTGCCGACTTCTCCATGTTGGGGAGTGGGTCCTTGGGGCGCATAGCTATGGCATGTAATGTCCGGTTAGGTCTATGGGCAATCCTCACGTTGTGGGGTGCTAGTATTCTCGCGGTGGCCTCCGAGACGTTACAGATGTACGGGAGGGTGACCAACGTGGGTTGTGATGTCAACTTGTCTGTTATACATATATACATATAACAATATATATATATATTGTTATATGTATATATGTATAAAACCCGAATAACTAAAAACCTCAGAAAACATATATATATATATATATATATATATATATATATATATATATATATATATATATATATATATATATATATATATATATATATATATATATATATATATATATATATATATATATATATATATATATATATATATATATATATATATATATATATATATATATATATATATATATATATATATAT
>NW_015386403.1:2431447-2442013 GCF_001527695.2 Protobothrops mucrosquamatus | reverse complement strand
ATATATATATATATATATATATATATATATATATATATATATATATATATATATATATATATATATATATATATATATATATATATATATATATATATATATATATATATATATATACACATATACATATACATATACATATACATATACATATACATATACATATACATATACATATACATATACATATACATATACATATACATATACATACATACATACATACATACATACATACATACATATATATATATATATATATATATATGAGTGCTTTTTTGAACACCCTGTCAGCCTAAATATGGGAGAGAGAGAAGCCCAGGTTCGAATCTCGGAAGGGTATGTCTGACTGACGATAACCAAATAAGGTTAGAAATAGCTATCTCAGTACTCCCTTAATTCTTTGTTAGCATTCCAAATTTTGAAAAACATATACGCCAAAACTCACATTCTTAAAATTTGCACATTGGCAAAAATGAAAACTAAAATATACGCATTAGGCAAAAATGCTTACAAAAATGCATATTAAGCAGGTATGTGTAAATTGGGAGAAATCAATATTAGAAAGAAATTGTTTTTTGCCAGCCTGCACAGATGTGGCAATGGGAAAAAAAATGGGGCTGTGAAATGAGAATCTAAGAATAAACCTGACAAGATTTATTTTTCTCCATCGAAGTAAGGAAGTGTTGATCCAATTAGAATAGTTTCTTTCTCACATACACGATTAAATGTTACTAAGGTCAAGTTTAATGAAGAAAATGTTCATGAAATATCACCTAGCTGGGTGACATAGAACTGCTATAACATTTTTTCTATGTTTTTGTGGTATAATTCTCCTTATCCTCAGGAGAAATAGTTGGGGAAAAAGGAGTCACTTTAAGTTTATGACTCCCGCTTTTGCTAAATGCAGATTTAATTTAATAAATCTTAGGAAAATATATTTCCTCAAAGGATCTTAAAGAGGCAGAAAAGCATGCCCAGTTTTCTTAATAGCCCCAAGTCTCCCTCCCCCAAGCAGAAACCAGCTCTGTACAAATGCAGATGTAAACCATCAGGAAGGTTGAAGCTAGGAGATTAAGAAGACAAAGACACCTAAAATCTAGATACTCCATCCAAACTCTAAGACAGGACATAATAGGATTAACCCAGACATGTCCAAAGTCCGGCCCACGGGCCATTTGCGGCCCACGTTCCGGTTTAATACGGCCCTCTAACAGCCCTCCCTGCTCTGTGTAAATGCGGCCCTCCCACGGCCCTCCCTATCAGAAAGTTTATTGTGTCTGCCACCCTCACTCCTCCTCCCTGCCTGGTGGGGTCTCCCTCGACCAACAGGCAGCGGCTGATCTCGTTTTGTGTCCCTCAAGAGACTCTGCTTGGACTGCGCCGCGGGGACAGCCTGATTTTCGGCCAGGCATCCGCCTCGCCGGTCCAAGAACAGGAGCCTGGTGGCTGCTCCTTCCACAACTCTTTCCAAAGGCTTCCCCGCCCCCGCCCCTTCTAGGTAGGGAGAGGAGAGGCTCAGGCTGCAGTCATATTTTTGCTCTCCCCTGGCAAAGCAATCCTCAAGTTGCTGCTGTTCGGTGAGAAAACTTCTTCCCCGTCTTTCCTCAACCTGGTGCCCTCTGGGCGAGCTGGGAATATAATTCCCAGGACCTCCAGTATTATTCTGGAAGATGGGATCCTTAAGGTATCTTGTACAGGTTGGAGTTGTCCCCTCCCCCTCCGTTCTTAAATTTAATCACGGTTTAAGCAAGTAAACTACATTTCTGGATCCTCCCGACAGAGTTATAAACCAATCCCAAGGGCTGCATTCATATAGGCCCGCACTTAAGTTTGGTCGGCCAGCGGGGGGGTGGGAAAGGGCTCCTCGCAAGGGAAGTGGCTGCCAAAGCTGGGGGCGGCGAAGGGGGGGAGGGGTGGCAGAACAAAGCCCGGCTGGCCCAGAGATTTCCAAGGAAGACGGGCAGATGGCGAGGCAGAAGCAGGCCGCTTGCCCGCCGCAGCTCAGACATGCCTGCTACACATTCCTTCCTGCAACTAGTCCTAATTCCTTTGTCGGCGTGTGCCAGCCCTGGAGAGCCTGCTCGCAGTCAGGCGCACAGCCGGTTTGGCTGGCACGCAAGGCCGGGTACGGGGGGAAACCACCGCACCTCTGCCACCCGCCCCCGCTGTCCGGGCAGCCGGCTCCCCTCTGGGATGGGACCTGGGCAGCAGCGGGCCACTGCCTCTGCAGCGCTGGGGGGCTTTTAAGAGGGAGGGGCGGTAGGGGCATTGCTCCCGGGCTGCTCCCTGGCAGCCGAGCTGGCCACGTGTCTCCCCGGGCCAGTCCGTGGTGCCCCGGGCGCCTTCTGCTGCCTCCTGCCCCCCCACACGCTTGGCCTTCCTGGGACCTCCACCCATTTTCCCACGCCCGCGCCTCCTTTCCCACCGTCCAGCTCACCGTCCTGCAGGATTTGGCGCTGGAAAGGCCGGCCGGCAGCCGGGGAGGCTGAGCGGCCCTGGTGAGGAAGCCGCTCCCACCCCATGGCCGGCTGGCCAGGAATCCCATCCAGCTCAGCAGGGAGCTCGGGGGCCGCCTGACCGCCACAGGAGTGTCCACGTCAGCCGCCTCCTGGTGGGCCCGCTAATTGTGTGCTCCCAACTGGCTTCCTCCATGAGTCAGGCACCCGGGCCTCCGCAGAGCCGACTCTAGTTGCACCCCGCGAGGGCCCGACCGAGCCCCGGCCTGACCTTCGAAACGCAGTTTGCCCGAATTCTTTCTGAACTGTAAGCTGTCCAGAGTCCCTGAAAGGGACAACCAGACATCTTGAGGGGAGAGGAAAGAGAGAGGGGAAAGAGAGGAAAGAGATAGAGGAAAGAAAGAAAGAAAGAAAGAAAGAAAGAAAGAAAGAAAGAAAGAAAGAAAGAAAGAAAGAAAGAAAGAAAGAAAGAGAGAGGGAGAGGAAAGAGAGAAACAGGGAGGGAAAGACAGAGAGGAAAGACAGAGAGAAAGAGGAAAGAGAGGGAGAGGAAAGAAAGAAAGAGGAAAGAGAAAGAGAGAGGAAAGAGAGAGAGGAAGAGGAAAGAGAAAGATGAAAGAAAGAAATACAGAAAGAAAGAGAGAGGGAGAGGAAAGAGAGAAACAGGGAGGGAAAGACAGAGAGGAAAGACAGAGAGAAAGAGGAAAGAGAGGGAGAGGAAAGAAAGAAAGAGGAAAGAGAAAGAGAGAGGAAAGAGAGAGAGAGGGGAAAGAGAGTGGAAAGAAAGAGAGAAAGAGGAAAGAGAAAGAGAGAGAGGAAAGAGAAAGGGGGAGAGGAGGGAGAGGAAAGAGAAAGAGAGAGAGGGGAGAGGAAAGGAAAAGGAAAGAGAGAAAGAGAGAGAAAGAGGAAAGAGAGAGGGAGAGGAAAGAGAAAGAGGGAGAGGAAAGAGAAAGAGAGAGGAAAGAAAGAGAGAGAGGAAAGAGAAAGAGAGAGAGGAAAGAGAAAGAGGAAAGAAAGAAAGGGAGAGGAAAGAGAGAGAGGAAAGAAAGACAGAGAGAGGAAAGAGAAAGAGGAAAGAGAGAGAGAGGAAAGAGAGAGGAAAGAAAGAAAGAGAGAAAGGAAAGAGAAAGAGAGAGAGGAAAGAGAAAGAGGGGGAGAGGAAAGAGAAAGAGAGAGAGGGGAGAGGAAAGGGAAAGGAAAGAGAGAGAGAGAGAGAGAGAGAGAGAGAGAGAGAGAGAGAGAGAGAAGAGGAAAGAGAGGGAGAGGAAAGAGGCATAAAATAATTCATTTGCATTTAATTGTAATGGTTCAAAGAATGTTTGGAAAAATGTTCGGCCCTCCAGCACGTTCACTTCATCCAATCTGGCCCTCTTTGAAAAAAGTTTGGACACCCCTGGATTAACCCATCACCATCAGAATACCAGAAAAGCACACTCAGACTCAGGTCAAAGTTCATGCCACAGGAACAGGAAACAACTCAAAACAAAAGGCTCCAGAGGGTATAAAAACCTACTTCCTACATGTGCTCAGCACTTTTTCTCTCCTCTTTCCTGCCAGAGCAACTTTCTGTCTGGCTCTCCTCTTCAATAAACTGCAACCTTCTTTCTAAAGCAGTCGCCATGTTGTTTATCCCCAGCTTGGACTGAACCACGATGAAGACTTTTCCTACAACAATATCCTCATAAAAGACTCTTACTGTTTTTTAGACTGGGAATTTGGCCTCTTGTTGTTGAATTAGTTATTAAAATATATCCATTATCTCCTGGTATCTTTTATGCAGGAATATTTCAAACCATCTCCATTAGTGGTGGGATTCAGCCAGTTCACACCACTTCAGCAGAACCAGCAGCTAATTTTTTGTTGCCCAGGCCCAGAATGGACTTCCAGAAGCGGCATCCACACAGAGAACTGGTTGTTCACATATTTGAATCCAACCACTGATCTCCGTTCAAAAACATTTCCACTGCTTTCTAGAATAATAGTCCCGTTCTCTGATTTCCAGAGGGATAGTACTGTGTTTGCCCAACACTAAACATTCACACAAAAACCTACAAGAACCTTCACTGTTGGATTTATCATACTTACTGTATTCCAATTCTACCTAAAAGCCAGCAGTGAAGATGAAAGCAATTACAAACAAAATGCTGCCCCTAGTTACTAATCAGGAATCATTTTCCTTTAGCTAAAATGTAGCATTTTTAACTTACTCACTCCTGCAAGCCATGTACAGAGTGAGGTGCAGTTTTTTACACTTAAGGAAGAATAACAACTATTTAACTAGTACTGTTTAAATTTTTGGGGAGGAGTAAGTATATTTAGCAACACTATGACATCTTAGGACCATCTTAATAATAGGTAGGAGATTGTCATTAGAATCAGTAAATGCTAGGAAAGAGGGGGGGAAGCAAGATATTGAGAAGAGCAAGTGTGGAAATAACACTAAGTTATTGTGGATGGAATAATATTGACGTTCAGATGGATGGCCTGATGCTGCTAATCATATTTCCTTAAAAACACTTTCAACTACATTCAATAGAACTCTTATTCTGATAATTTAGTGAAGATTTCACATGTAAAACTATAAAATAGCATTTTTACAGTTAATGCTTATATATATATATATCTCTCTTAGCAATATCTCAAACTACCATTTTGTAATTTTGGGGTTAATTGAAGTAGAGTTATTTTCTTTATCTTTAGCACTAAGCTGTGCTATATTGTATTGTTTTGTTAAGGATGCTGGGTATTTTTAATGTTATTCATAAAAAGAGGGTATATAAGCAGTGCTTTTTTTTCAAAAAAAAAAAAAAAAGGTGCCAGAACTCACACACGTCATCCAACCCGCTTTGCCTACCCTACAAGGTTCCATCCAAAAAAGGTGCCGGAACTCCGTTCTGGGCGTTCTATGAGAAAAAAAGCCCTGTATATAAGGCATTCAAAATAGATATCAATTAAAGCAGCACATGAGCCCTGAAATAAATATCTTTATTTGCAGAATACAGATATTGGAGATGAAGGAATTATAAGAAGGTAAGCAGGCACACAATGGAGAATACAGCAAGCTGTTTGTATAGTGCACTTATGACTCCCAGCCCCAAGCACATTGGGACCACGGCATTCTTTCCAATGGGTATTCCTCACAGTCTTGAATATATAACTTTTATTCCCTTCTTGATAATTATTCCAGCGCTGAGGTGAAGGATAGGAGATTGAAATAAAAGGGAAGTTGAAATGTTTTTTTGGGAATGAAAACAAAAGTCAAAGTGAGAAACTGATTAACCTTGTCAGTTACAGGCAGCAGCTGGCAGCTGATCATCCCAGTGCCTGGATAAGCATTCCAAAGAGTGGGGGAGTGAGGAAAAGGAAAGCACAGTCATGTGATTTCCTACACAGTGATAAGTAAAGAGTATCTATAACTCAAATTCAGAAAGGAATCTCACTGGATCACTATCACTAGATCTTTCCAGTATTCCAATTTGTATAGTCTGCAAGACCAAATGTTCTGGATGGAATGGTTGAGTAGAAGATTAAGATTCAGAGAGTCAGTTTATTTTTAGAGTTTGAATACTATTGTTAAAGCTTCCTATATATACACAGTTATAATTTTTTACTTTCCTTTCTCTAAATTATAACTGATATTCTTTATTATTAGAATCATTTTCAACAAACACCATTATGAGAATGGAGACTATATCTGAAGATTTTGCAGTTACTGATGGTGGCAATGAACTCAGACCATCCCTCTCCTTTTACAGTTGCTAGGCCTGAGGGCAATAGGAACAGATTGAGGGATGATATCAGAAAGTTGCCCCAATTCAGGGAATCTGTGAAAAAAGTTGATTTGCACAAATGAATGGCACAATATCAGTGGAGCATTCACTGAGGTAAGGAACATCAAAATTAGGGTCAGCTGATAGAAGCATTTATATAAGTCGTTCAAGCTGCTACTTAGAAGCTAACGTTTTAAAAAAAATCATCAGTGGCCTTCCAAATAATTCTGTGAGGATTGATCAACATGGACCAGCTAGGTATTATTATTATTATTATTATTATTATTATTATTATTATTATTATTAGTAGTAGTAGTAGTAGTAGTAGTAGTAGTAGTAGTAGTATGGTTTTGCTTTGAACTGGAACTTTTATTTATTGGGGATTTTGTGGTCTCAGAGGGTTGGCTTAATATTTTCACAGAGAAGCAACTAGAGAGAAGGAATTAAGAGGCTCAGTTATAGCAATGGAAGATTGCAGCTGCCAAAAAGGCCAACACAATGCTAGTCTGCGTTAAAAGAGGGATAGAATCAAGATCACGTGAAGCATTAATACCACTTTACAATGCCTTGGTAAGGCCACACTTGGAATACTGCATCCAGTTTTGGTCACCGCGATGTAAAAAAGATGTTGAGACTCTAGAAAGAGTACAGAGAAGAGCAACAAAGATGATTAGGGAACTGGTGGCTAAAGCATATAAGGAACGGCTGCTGGAATTGGGTATGTCTAGTTTAATGAAGAGAAGGATGAGGGGGGACATGATAGCAGTGTTCCAATATCTCATGGGCTGCCACAAAGAAGAGGGAGTCAAGCTATTTTCCAAGTGCCTGAAGACAGGACAAGAAGCAACAGATGGAAACTAATCAAGGAGAGAAACAACCTAGAACTAAGGAGAAACTTCCTGACAGTTAAAACAATTAACCAGTGGAACAACCTGCCTCCAGAAGCCGTGAATGCTCCAACACTGGAAGTTTTTAAGAAGAGACTAGACAGCCATTTGTCCGAAATGGTACAGGGTTTCCTGCCTGAGCAGGGGTTTGGACTAGATGACCTCCAAGGTCCCTTCCAACTTTATTATTATTATTATTATTATTATTATTATTATTATTATTATTATTATTATTATTATTATTATTATCATTATTATTATTATTACTATTATTATTATTATTATGGATCATCGCACAGTCAGCCAGATGTTCAGACTGGATTTGGCATTTTGTCTACCTATCGCAGTGGTGGCGAATCTATGGCACGCGTGCCAGAAGTGGCACTCGGAGCCCTCTTTGTGGGCACGCGAGTCGTTGCCCTAGCCCTGCCTCCCCCCGCAATCCCCTCCTCACCAGCAGCCTGCCTGGAGGAAAGTCTCCTCCAGGTGCAGCCCACGCGGAGCAGCGCAGCCAAGCATATGGCAGCCGGGCAGCAGGGGCAAGACTCCGCCCTCGTGCCCCATCACATGCAGATGATGCTATGGGGTTTGGGTGGAGGGCGTGGCCGCCATGGCGCTGCAAAGCCGCCTGGGTGATCTGAGGTAAGTGGCCCTGCAGGGGGCGCGGAGCAGGGGGCAGAGCGGGGGTGGGCCAGGGGGAGGGGCTGTTTTTGGGCACTTGGTCTCTAAAAGGTTCGCCATCACTGACCTATCGAGTCCTTACCAAGGACCTGGGATAGGCAGATGTGGATGTTTGATGTTATTATAGACATCGTCGCAGGATGGAGGCAGTTCCTAGTAAGGCCGCCTTTTGCAATTGACGACTTTGTCAATGCCAATGGTGTTCAGGTGGTGCTCCAGTTGTTTTGGGATTGCACCCAAGACACCTATTACTATTGGTACTACCCTTGCTTGCTTTTGCCACAGTCTTTCTATTTCTATTTGTAGGTCTTTTTATTTTGTTATCTTCTCCAGTTCTTTCTCGTCTATTCTGCTGTCTCCAGGCACTGCCACGTCCACTATCCAGACTTTTTTGTCTTTCTTATCAGCAATTGTTAAGTCTGGGGTGTTATGTTGCAGGTGCTTGTCTGTTTGAATTCTGAAGTCCCAGAGCAGTTTAACTTTATCATTTTCTATGACTTTCTCTATTTTATGATCCCACCAGTTCTTGCTTACAGGCAAATGATATTTCTTGCAGATTTTCCAATGCACCATTGTTGCTACTTTGTTGTGCCGCTGCTTGTAGTGAGTCTGTGCAATCTTCTTGCAGCAGCTTACCAGGTGGTCCACTGTTTCTTCAGTGTGTTTGCATAGGCGGCACTTACTATCTGTTGCTGTCTTCTCAATTTTGACTTTATATGCATTTGTCCTTAAGGCTTGGTCTAGTGCAGCCAGAATTAGTCTCTCGGTCTCTTTCTTCAATTTTCCTGCTCTTAGCCATTGCCAGATTTTGTTATTATCTGCTTTCCCAGCTATTTTTTTAATGTACTGGCCATGTAGTGCTTTGTCTTCCCATGCCTCTATTCTGTTCTTTATTTGGTCTTTCTTGTAGGCCAGTTTGGTCTCTCCAGTAGTCAGTAAGCCTTCCTGATATACTAATTGCAGTGCATCTTCATCACTATCCTTCAGATATTCTTCCAAAGCCATTTTTTCTTCTTCAACCATCTTATGTACTTGCAGCATTCCACGCCCACCTATTTGCCTTGGTAGATAAAGTCTATCAATGTCACTGCGTGGATGAAGGGCATGATTCATTGTCATTATTTTTCTGGTCTTCCTATCCATTGCTTTTAGTTCTGCTTGAGTCCAGTCCACTATTCCAGCTGTGTATCTAATGACTGGAATTGGCCAAGTGTTGATTGCCTTTATGGTATTTCCTCCATTGAATTTGGACTTTAAGATCTTCTTCACTCTCTTGATGTATTCACCTCTAATCTTTTTCTTGACTTCAGTGTGCTTGATGTTGTCAGTTTGAAGGATACCCAAGTATTTGTAGTAATCTTCCTCATCCAGACTCTTAATGTTATTTTTGTGGGGCATCTTGATTCCTTCAGTTTTCACTATTTTTCCTTGTTTGATAGTAAGTGTGACACATTTGTCCAAGCCAAACTCCATTGCAATATCTTGGCTATATATACGGACAGTGTTGAGCAGCGATTCTATTTCAGATGATCTTTTTCCATACAGCTTCAGATCATCCATGTAAAGGAGATGGGATAGTCTGGCAGATGTTTTTGATGTTTGATAGCCATGTCCTATTCAGTATTGTTGACAGAGGAAACAGTGCAATAACAAATAGTAATGGTGATAATGAATCTCCTTGAAATATTCCTCTCTTGATGTTAACTTCTCCCAGTCTCTCACCCTTGATCTGCAACTGTATCTTCCATTGTGCCATCGATCTTTACACAAATTTTCTAATGTTTCTGCTGACTCCTGTTATTTCTAGGCACTTGATTATCCAGTCATGTGGCAGAGAGTCAAATGCCTTTTTGTAGTCAATCCATGCCACATTCAGATTGGTCTTCCTTTTCTTGCAGTTTTCCAAGATCATTTTGTCTATTAGAAGTTGATCTTTTGTTCCTCTGCTATTGGAGCAGTTTCCTTTCTGCTCCGGTGGAAAGAGATTGTTTTCAACTAGATGCTGTTGTACTGCATCAGCTACCACACCAGTTAGCAAATATTATTATTATTATTATTATTATTATTATTATTATTATTATTATTATTATTATTATTATTATTATTATTATTATTATTATTATTATTATTACCAAGTTAGATCTTCCTCATCTTTCAGAATTCATCTGAAACCTGTATCTTTCCTTTAATTAAATGTAAGCTGTCTCTTTCCAATCCCAACTTTAATTGTCTTTATCCTTTGGGGGATTACAAATTGAGCTACAGATAAGTTGGGCTATCATTTCAGTTAATGAGATCTATGAAAATCACGGTGTTTTTTTCCTGTTTTCTATCAAAGTGAGAATTTATCATTGGGAAAGGAAACATAGATTCCTTCAATTTATATTCAAGGAATATAAATCTTTCCATCCTCCACCAAAAAGAATGGCACTTTCACAAACACTTTTAAATTACTATTTGTTAGTTTGTTTTCAAACAGGAAAACAGCTAAGCAGACATTTAAGTTCTAAAAGCAGGGCATAATCAGGAAAAACTGGATATACCCTCTCACATATAGTCTCGAACGATTTATATTGTTGTGTTCTTTGTATTCCCCCCCCCTTAATCCCCTATGCATATCCTGATCACCCATTAAGGGTGATTGCCCTTCACCATTGATCGCCCATTAAGGGTGATTGCCCTTCTCCATCTGCATACAGTTTCATGCCCGTTGCTGGTTGGCTAACTAGCAACAGGGTCTTGCCAGCCAATGGAATTGTGTGATTACAA
>NW_015386403.1:2424999-2428202 GCF_001527695.2 Protobothrops mucrosquamatus | reverse complement strand
GGAGGGGTGTTGTGTTCTTTGTATTCCCCCCCCCTTAATCCCCTATGCATATCCTGATCACCCATTAAGGGTGATTGCCCTTCACCATTGATCGCCCATTAAGGGTGATTGCCCTTCTCCATCTGCATACAGTTTCATGCCCGTTGCTGGTTGGCTAACTAGCAACAGGGTCTTGCCAGCCAATGGAATTGTGTGATTATAAGCCAGGGGAATCCCATAAAAGAGGGCTCCCCTGGCCCAGAGAGCCAGTCCGGATTTACTTTATGCCTTGCCAATAAACCAAGAGCTGACTGTCACTCGACTCGTGTCTTACTGCCTGCGCGATCCAACATATATGACTCAAAACTACAAAGTTATATTGGCATCTAAGGTAGAAAACCCATAACCACTTTTATTTATGAAAAAAAATGTTACTGTACAATAATGAATCTAATAAGAATTGGGGAAGCAGCAACATTAAGCAAATGCACCCTCAACAAAGTAGCTGAAAAAACACTGAACCACCTATTTAGCTGCTGCAAGAAAATTGCACAGACTACTGCAAACAATGGCAAGATAAAGTAGCAACATCCACAAGAAATACCATTTGCCTGCAAGCAAGAACACAAAATAGACTAAGTAATAGAAAAAGAAGAAGCTAAAGTGCTTTGGGACTTTAAAATTCAAACAGACAAGCAACTGTCACACAGTACCTCAGATTTAATAATGGTTGATTAGAAAGACATAAAAGTCTGGATAGTACAGTAGATATGGCAGTACCTGGAGGTAAAATAGAAAGAACTGCAGAAAATCACAAAATACAAAGAATTTCACCAGCTCTTTACAATAGTTGTTGCCTCTTCATTGTTTTAGCTCCTCCCACTCATGAACTTCACATAGAATTCAGCAGTTTGAAGAAAAGGCAAGGAAACTTGAAGAATAAGAACATCAAAACTAGTCTGTGTATGAAGTACAACCTGGAAAGTAAAAAAATTGCAGAGGCTGTAGGAAAAACTGAAACAAAGAGTCTGGCTATTGCAGAGAAAAATCAAATGATATGACAATTGAACAATTCAGTTCTAGTAGAATTTGCTGTTTAGAGCAAATCAGCACCAGTTTTACAAAACCCTTGATGGGAAAGGATCAACTACAAATAATGCAAAGTTTGACAAAAAAGAAATTTTATTATTCTGAAAATGTTTGTGGGAAAATAACATGAGTCACAATAGGAATGCAGTATGGATCAAGCAAGCTGAAAACACAGTGAAAATACTCAAAATGAAAGATACTAAGATAACTGTAGAAATTGTATGAAAACAAACAGAAAAGATTAAAAAAAGAGTGGAGAGCTGCTAAACCAACTGAGCTCTATGGATTCTGGTTAAAATTATTGACAAATCTGTACTTGAGATTGGCATACTAGATAAGTAGGGTTCTGGAAGCACCAGCAAATGAAAAATGACTAACTGGAAGGATATTCCTTTTTTCAGAAGGATAAGGAAGAGGGAAATGAATCTGGAAACTATGGACCTATAGTTTGCCAACAACATACAAGTACTTATGGATTTGATCACAGTTACAAATCAAATCTTCAGCTATTTGAAAAGAAATGATTTATTTCTAATCAAATGAAAATGGTCCTGCAAAATTCAAGAGGAATGAAAGAACAGTTTTTGATTGACAAGTTGATTTAAAGATTTTGAAAGAACAACAACTGTATATGTGGCTTGGATAGATTAATAAAAAGGCATTGGATTCTGTTTCCATAACTGGATTGAGATATATCTATTTTTTTTTTTAGAATTTGGAATCATTAGAAACATTTGACCATTTTAGTGAAGTTTTGGTGAAGAAAGCTGATAACTAATAGAGAAGGCTTAGAAGTCAAAATCAAACATGGATTTCTTCAAGGTGATCCATTATCTTCTTTATTTTTTATTTATTATATTATCATAGGCTCCACCTCCAATAATTTTGAACTTGACAAACTGTAGATAGAAATTGGTCAAAAAAAGTAAATTTTTTGCATTTATATAAAAATTAAAATTATTTGGAAAAATAAAGTCTGAATGAGAGTCCTTATTAAAAAGCACAAAAGAATTCAGTAAAAAATATTGGCATGCAATTAGACACCAATAAGTGTGCAATCAATTATAGCCGAACCAACCAAAAACATAACTGAAAAAGACAGACTAGAAATAAAAGCTAAAATAAACAAAAAAAAATTGGTAACAGAACACCTGTCTGACATTGATGAACATAAATTACTGGGACCTGACAGACTACACCCCAGAGTTCTGAAGGAGTTGGCAGATGTCATCTCAGAACCACTGTACCATGTCTTTCAAAAATCCTGGAGCACTGGGGAACTACCAGAGGATTGGGAAAGAACTGATGTGATTCGCATCTTCAAAAAAAGGGGGGAAAAAACCAGACCCATGAAACTACAGACCAATCAGCCTAACATCAATATCTGGGAAGATACTGGAAAATATAATCCAAAAACAGATCTGTGAACATCTAGAAAGAAACAAATTTATAACTAGAAGCCAGTGTGTGTTTGTTAAAAATAGATCATGCCAAACCAATTTTGTTTCATTCTTTGACCAGGTGATTAAATTGGTGAAGTAGAGGAATGCTGTGGACATGGTATACTTGGACTTCAGCAAGGCATTCAACAAAGCAGACCACAACCTACTTCTTGGAAAGCTTAAAAAAGTGGTATAGACAGCATCACCATCAGATGGATTTTTAACTGGCTGACAAACTGCACTCAAAGAGTAGTCTTAATGGTATTACATCTACATTGATGGAAATAAGCAGTGGGGTACCACAAGATTCTGTCGTAGGCCCAGTACTCTTCAACATCTTCATAAATGACCTAGCTGAGGGAATAGAGGAGGAACTTATCAAATTTGCAGATGACACTAAACTGACAGGAATAGCCAACACCCTAGATCAGTGATAGCGAACCTTTTAGAGACCGAGTGCCCAAACTGCAATCCAAAACCCACTTAAGTATTGCCAGCGGAGGCCGCGACGGACCCGGATTCGGAGGCCGCGGCGGCCTCGGACTCGGCAGGCGGCTCGGCCTGCGGACTACGGGCCCGGTGAGAGATGGAGGACACGGCATGGCAGCCTGGACCCGGCCCTGGATCCGGCCCGGTGGAAGAACTGCTCCGGTGGATCCGGTGAGGGCGGAGGCTGTGGTTCGGTGGTCCAGC
>NW_015386403.1:2388397-2422316 GCF_001527695.2 Protobothrops mucrosquamatus | reverse complement strand
ATTCCGGATCTCCCCTCCTTCCGCCGCGCCCTCAAGACCTGGCTGTTTCAGCAGGCAGGACTGGCCTAGGGGTAATTTTAAATTGGTTTTAATTAAATTTTAGTAGTGCGGCCGATTCGAATATTTATTTTTAATTTATCTTAGATTTGTATTTTGTGTAATTGTTTTAACTGGCTGTAAGCCACCCTGAGTCCTCCGGCAGAAGGGCGGGGTATAAATGAAATAAATCCTAAATCCTAAATCCTAATCCAGGTGCTGGATGGGTGTGGCCCATTGGATGGGCGTGGCCCATTGAATGGACATGGCTGCGGTGGTCATGACAGACTGGGTGGGCATGGCCGGGGTAGGCATGGCCACCTCGATATTGCTCATGGGGAGGGATGCCTGTGGGAGCCAGGCAGGGTTGGGGGAGATCCAGGGGGTCTCTGATGAGTGGGACAGTGGGCAGGAGGCTTGTCCTGTGGGGTGAGGCAAGGCGAGGCAAGGCAGGGGGCAGGGCAGGGGTGTCATTGCTGCAGGGCAAGGCAAGGCGAGGCAGGGGCCAGGGCAGCTGCTGCCTGACACCATCGACCACCTCACACAGTGAGTGCATGGGGGCCAACTGTGTCCATCAGCAACCACACCTGCCAGCCACTCAGTTTCAGCATGATGTGGCTGTTTGCCACTGGCCATGGCCATTTGCCGCCTCGCGTGTTGCACCCAATGCCGCTGCCATGAGGCTGCAGAACAAGATGGGCAGAAGTAAGGAACTGGTATATCACTTTCTTACCATCGCCTGGCTTGTTCTGTGGCCTCAGGGCGGCAAACGGTTGTTTTCGGCGTGATGTCACTGGGAGGATATGGATAGCCAGCCAGGGCTGGACTGGGATGGGCTGGGGCCGGGAGTGCCACAGTCTCCACACTCACCAGCTCACCTGTCCGCTGGCCAGGGCTGCCTTTATCACACATAAGTGTGGTAGATGAATGCCCAGCTGCGGGGCCTTTCCAGCACATTGTAGAGGAAATTCTGGAGATTGTGGTAGAAGGCGTTCCTCTTGGGTGGCTTCCTGCTGATGGCCGAGCAGGGCTTGCTGAGGATCGAGCCGCGTGTGCCACTGCCATCCTCAGAGCTGGCGATCAGCAGGGCCCCATTGCGGGAGGACTTGGGGGTCCAGCCACATGAAGCCCACCACCTTCTCACCAGAGCTGCCCGGATACACACCCCTGTTGCATGACTTCTGTACCATCCTGCAGCTGCGGCGGCAGTGGCATGGAGGCTGATTGCAGCTCAGAGTGGGTGCGAGTGGGGCAGCCACGCAGGGCAGAGGTGCTGCCTGGGGCCAGAGCGGGCTCAGAGTGGGTGTGAGTGGGGCAGCGGCATGGCAGCGGTAGAGCTGGGCAGGACTGCAGCAGCAGTGGGGTGGCCGATCGCAGGCTCAGAGCAGCCGTGCAGGGCAGAGGCACTGCCTGGGGCTGGAGCAGAGCAGTGGCATGGCAGCAGCAGAACCGGGTGGGACTGTGGCAGCAGCAGCAGCTGTGGTGGTGGGGAGGCTGATTGCAGGCTCAGATCAGCCACGCAGGGCAGAGATGCTGCCTAGGGCCAGAGCAGGGCAGCAGCATGGCAGCGGCAGAGCCAGGCAGGACTGTGGTGGTGGTGGCAGTGGCAACAGTGAGGCTGATTGCAGGCTCAGAGCGGCGCGAGCAGGGCAGCCACACAGGGCAGAGGCATTGCCCAGGGCTGGAGTGGGGCAGCGGCATGGCAGCAGCAGAGCCAGGTGGGACTGCAGCGGCAGTGACAGCTGAGTCGTTTTGGCCAAAGCAGCAGCAGTGGTGGTGGTGGCAGCACGGAGAAGGTGAGGAGCGGCACCTGCAATCTGCCCGGCCTCTCCTCCACCTGCTTTGTGCAGCTCCTCCCAGCCCCCCCCCGCGCTTGCCATTAACTCTTTCCATGCCGCTCGCTGAAGGTGTGGAGGGGGGATGACGCATGATCAGAGGAGGAAGAGGAGCACCCTTGGGGCTGCAGGTGACCTGCCCCACTCCCAGACACTGCCCGATTTTTGTGGGAATAAAACAAAAAAGCATCTCCTTCCTTTCTTTCCTTACCTGACTTCCAGCCCCTTGCTGTTTCTCCTTCGCAATCTGCTGCCACTGCCACGTGCAAGGAAACAAAGGATGTTTTTTTGGGGGGGGAAAGGTCAATCAATCAATTCCAACGTCACGATCTTTCACCAGAAGTTGGAATTGATTGACCCCCTTTTTCTCCAAAAAACACTTCCTTGTTTCCTTGTTCCCTTCAACACCCTCCATCCCCAAGTCTCTGGCGCTCCACCTGCTGCTTTGGTTGGCTTGCCAGCCTCACTTCAATGCCCTGCCCACTGCTACCCAGCATGGCCGCCCTGGGGCTGCAGGGGCTGGCCTGGCATGGGTAGGGCACATGCCCCACCCTCCCACCACCATGCAGGGTAAGGTTGCCATGCCCGCTCCTGCCCAAATGTCCTCACCTCCCCCAAGCATTTTTTTTTTTACTAACCTGCCTTTCAGCTGCATTCCGTTTCTCCCTTTGCTTCTCAGCCTTCGCCACATGTTTGTGGGACTATCATTAAAAAAAAAGTTTCATCAGACTTTCTAACTTCTCGTGAGATCTCAAGAAGTTAGAAAGTCTGATGGAACTTTTTTTTTTTTACCAATGACCCAAAAGGTCTCTTCCAACTCTGTTATTCTATTTAACTCAAAGCCAAAGACAGGCAAAATTGCTCAAGATGATAGAATACAGCTTATCAATTAAGATTTGATAAATAAGGCTACCAAAAGAAGGCTACCAATATTTGGACCCTTTGGAAGCTTCCAATTTATTACAGAATGAAGTAAAAAAAATATTTCTAACAAATACATCAAAACAAGTTCATAAAATTTTGAAATCAAAGCTAAATGGTTGAAACATCATTAAAGCAATTAACACCTAGGCAGTTCCTATTATTCAATATACAACAGGAATAGTTTACTGGACCCAGAAGGAATCTGATAACTTGGGTCATACCCAAGAAGTGATATTGATCATCTGTATTTGCTAAAACCTGAAGATAATAGAGAACAGGTTAAATAAACTGTGGAGAATGAAAAGCCAGAATGGCTACATTAAGAAAAGACAAGAGCTCATAAGTACTCCCAACAAAAGACCAACACCCATTGAGGGAAAAAAGAATTCTAGAAATAAACCACTTGGTTTTGCCAAGAAAACTTTGGTTTTCTGGACCATGGACTGCATTTCCTATGCGAAAGACTCTTGGCAAGGGATGGGCTGCACCTCACGAAAACAGGAAAAAATGTACTCGGAAAAAAATTGGCTCAACTCATTAGAAGGGCTTTAAACTAAAATTGAGGGGGAAGGATGACCAATCATTAGAATTTCTAGAACACAAAACCAATCATAAATCCCAAGAAAACAAATCAAACAAAGAGATAGGGAGTGATGAGAAAAAAATCAAAAATCAAACAACAATCAGGAAATCCAGGAAACATTGCCCACAGACAGACATAAAAGTCTTAAATGTTTATATACTAATGCTCAAAGCTTGGGGAACAAACGGTGAACTAGAAGCAATAGTACGCGAGGATGAGTATGACATAGTTGGCATTACAGAAACTTGGTGGGACAAAACCCATGACTGGAATAAACTGATGGATGGATACAAATTGCTCAAACGAAACAGAACTACAAAAAGAGGAGAGGGAATTGCACTATATGTAAGAGAATACTACATATCTACAGAAATGCACATGATAAAAGATAAAAGCCCTCCAGAATCTATATGAGTCAATATAAAAGGAAAAAAATGGAGTTGGTTAGGATTATGAGTGTTAAAAAAAAGTCAAGACTTTATTTTAGCAGCTCAAATACAAACTTTGCTGATTCCGCATATACCAAACAATAGCAAATGATGCCTTTATAGTGAAAAAGATGAAACAATTGACCATTTAGTTAATGGCAGCAACAAAATTTCACAAACTGACTACAAATAGTATCAGGACCAAAAGTATTTGAATCTTTGCCAGAAGTTTGGGTTTGAATGTAGCAAGAACTATTGGGAACATCACATTGAGAAGGTTTTAGAAAATGAGCGGATTAAGAATTTATGGAACTTTAAGAAACAAACAGGCAGGTATCTTGTTCATAAGATGCCTGGTATAATAGTTATTGAAAAGAAGAAAGTCTGGTTCATTGATATTGGTATTCTAGGTGATGCAGCAATGAGGTAAAACTGGAAAAAATTACAAAATACTGGGACTTGCAGATTGAAATTGAAGGCTTATGGAAAAATAAATTCATGTTTCCACTAATTGTGATTAGAATACTCAGAGCAATATTGAATGAACTCCCTCAGTACCTGGAAATATTGAATTTAGACCTGAACATCCTAATTTTACAAAAAAAATCCATCACTTTTTGAACTGCCTATATTCTTAAATGTTTCCTTAATCATTTTGAGATTCTTCATTAGGACTTGAATTATCAAGTTTCCACCAATCTTAGATTGTGAATCTAACTAATTATTTACACATAATAATACAATTTCATGATAGCATTCTCACTGCAGTTGTTCCATTTTGCCTCACTAAAAGTTCGCCCCCCAAAGAGGAAAATAATTTCAGTTTTCTTTTTTAAATAAGATCTCTGTTATTTAAGAAGACCCAAGAGGACTGAAAGAAAATGTAAATAGTAAAAGAATTGAAATTCATATCTCTCCCATGAGATTTTGTCTGGCCCTTTTACCGAGGCCCCTTTTGTCCCAGGCTTTTGGCCACATGGGACAGTTAGTTGCCAACCAATCAGATGGGCAGCGTATGATGGGCTGGCACAGCTTTTCCGATTGTGGGGAGGAGCCTGGCGTGGGGCAGCAAGGAGGTGAATGGCATTGGCATAGCTTCTCTGATTGGGAAGGAAAACCTGGTGTGGGGCACTAAGGAGAGGGGAGCCTGATGTCGGGCAGCAGGCCAATTCCCCGTTCAGTGTGAGGACGGAGTCCAGAAGCAGAGACAACGAAGGGGAGGGTGGAAGAAAAAAAGGAAGCCGCTGCTCTACAGGTGTGTGCATGTTTGTTTGTTTGTGTGTGTGTGTATGTGTGTTTGTATGTGAATGCTTAAGAGCTGTAACATGTTCTGTGACTGGAAGGGAGAATCTCCGTACTCTATTCACACACACATGGAGGTAATACTATGTAAACATTGCATTGGTTTAACACACTTAGGCATACACAACATTTCCCCCCCTCTTGCGATTTCTATTCTTTGTCTGGAATGCAACTGGCCACAACACCCATTGAGCAACGTTTTTGCCAGTGTTTCTCAATCTTGGAAAAGGAGGGATAGAGGGAGGGAGAAGAAAGGAAGGAAGGAAGGAAGAAAGGAAGGAAGGAAGGAAGGAAGGAAGGAAGGAAGGAAGGAAGGAAGGACATGAGGTGGAGGACAAGGGGCCCATTGGCTAGGGAGAATGGGTGGGGGCAGGCCAGCTGAGGAGGAATGCTGGAGGTAAATGGGTGGAGGCAGGAGAAGAGAGGAGAAGGAGGCATGGCCAAGGCAATTCCCTTGATTATCCAGATAAATAGATAGCTTTTAAGATGATGGCCTACATGTAACATGTTTTTACTTTTTTGCAGGCCTAAATGTCAATTATAATACTCACAATATTAGTTGATATTATTTTTACTGTTTTATTAATTACAACTATAAAAATGTTTTACTATTTGTTACATAACAGGTATTTTTTCCATAAGATAATAAAACAAATGTATTTGACATTTTCAAAAAGCAAATATGGATAAATAAATTAAAGTCTGTTACTTCAACAAGAACATCCACAAGAATATGTTCTTCTAAGCCAGGGGTCGGCAACCTTAAATACTCAAAGAGCCATTTGGACCTGTTTCCCACAGAAAAGAAAACACTGGGAGCCACAAAACCCTTTTGACATCTAAAATGAAGATATTAGATGCATATATTGTTTTTTATCTTTGTGCTATGTATAAAAAAACTATAGTGTGTTGCATTTATTTATTTTTTTGTATTTAAATTTTTATTATTTTTCATTTAACAAACAAAAACATAAATCTTTTATCACAATATCAACCAAAGAGAATAATACTAAACAAAACATTCACAGACATGTCCGGTGTACCCCTCCCGCACCACCCTCTTCCACTTACCACTCCTTCCTCCTCACATTCTACCACCACTCCTCCTTCCTCCCTCTTTCCTACTTCCCTTCCACACTCAACCACCCGTCCTGTGCAGTTGGGGTATCACCGGACACCTAAGTCATCCTTTCTGACCCTAGTTGTCACAGAAAAAATAAAATAAGGGAATAGAGGTAGTAAGCATTGATGGTAATATACATTTTGTTAATTCCTATTCTACTTACACCTCCCGGAAAACAAACCAAAATAAAACCGATCCATGGGGATAAACACTTAAAAACATAAAAATACCAGCAAAACAGTAGGGTGTTTGTGAATAAATATAATCCTTTTTTAAAAAAAATCTTGGTTCTTTTCCAAAAAAACAAACAACCCCCCTCCACAAATTTTAAAAATCCATGATGTAATTTCCAGTAGGAGTGCATTTCCTTAATACAATCCCAGTTAGCTGACCCTATCAGAGATAGTTTGCTGATCAAATTGGCATCAATCTTAACTGGCTCAGAGATCACAAATGCAATCAAAACGTACCACAAGACTTTTTGCTGCAGCCTCTTAGAACTTGAAGTTTTGCCAAACAGCAATAGAGAAATGAAAAATGGGGGAAGAGAAGACTGCTGGTGTTCACTAATGATAATAATGAAGAAAGTAAAAATGAAACTTTCTAATGAAAAGTAAAGGCTAGAGGGGGAGAAACCCAATTTATAATTTTAAACCTGTAATCTTTTTTCCAGAGTGATTTTTTTCTATGCCAAATAAATAATGGGATTTCTTAGTAGATTTTAGCTAGATATTCACAATTCACAACTGATGAATAGAGAGAGATTTTACACTGAAAGTTACTTTTTCCATTTCATCTTCTGGCCAGCAGCATCATATAATGACGGTTTTATAAACTTTTGTAGCCTCCCTAGAATGTCCTTATATTGCAGCACGAGGTTTCAAGACAGCTTGAAATTCTTTAACATATTCTTGCCAATGGTTAACAATACTTTCTCCCAAATTTACATCATCTTAACAAGAATACATGACCTTGAATTGGAGCTGATCTCTGAGTGAAGATAAATCAGTCCTACTCAAATGGAGATTGTTTCCAGTGATAATTTCCAAACCAGGAGAAGAAAGAGTTCCTTTGTATTCTGCACTAATCGGACCTCTTCTTGAATAGTGAATAGCCCAATTCTGGGCACCACATTCTTAAAAAGGATTCAGACAAATTGGAACAGGTTCAGAGAAGGCAGTCATGGACGTGCAATTAAAACCCTGAAGAAAGGAGAAGTTATACGTAGTATAAATATAGCCTTCTGAGCACCCTACCCTGAGCACAGGGAACAATCCAAAACCATGGAATATTGTAGCTGTTGGGCAAATTCACAGTAAATTTGGCACCCTCAAGTTGCCTGAATGCAACTTGAGCACACAATTTAAAAGCATCCTAAAAGTTGTACCACAGAGCTTACGTGACCTTGGCACATCTTACATTCACGGGATTGAGCCCAGAAGTTTTATTTTAATGTAAACAAGTCTTCTGCCATGTAGAATCTTTCAGAAGTGTTGAAGTACACTGTGTATAGTTAGAAGGTTACTCCGCATGACTAAAGCTGTAATTGAGCACATCTGGTAACATTCCAGAATGGGAGAAATCAATAAAAGAAATTCAGAAAAAGGAGGACCAATCTGAATAATGGAATGGTTTTTAATTTAAAAAAAATATTTTCTCAATACTATACACATGCAGACTTAAAATAATCTACATATCTATGGTAAAAAGGATGAATAATTGTTAAATTTTATTATAATTCTGTGCTGTCCTCTGTATTTAATATCTACAGAAAAAACAGAATATAATAGTAACCAATGTTTAACAAGTTTCATGCATTTTAAACATATATTTTGGATCAATAATAGCAGGAAAAGAGTGGCCTATCTTAGTTTTTTTTTTAATTTGAACTGATATTTCACTAAATGAAAAATTAATCTACCTACATTTAAAGTTTCTGTTTGTATCTTAGCATATTTCCAATGTAAAATTTCCTTTTTAATTTCTGCTATAAAGTAAATAATATCCTGAATGCTGATAATTTTTTTCTAGAAAACAGGAAAAGAAAAGCCATTTATATACATATAAAACCTATACAGCATTTAGACTAAGCTGTACAATTAGGAATATATACACATATATACTGAATGTTATACAAAGCTGAGACTAGAAAGCAGTTATCAGACTGGAAATCAATAAAAGTGAGTGACTAGCTAACGCTTCCTGGCAAATAAGCCAGAATTAAAGTTTGGAATTGAAAGCTTCTCAGCAATTATCATTAATGCAACTCAGCTTTTCAAATGCAATGGTAAATGTATATTGTACAATGTACAATGTATATTTTAGATGAATTCATTTAGGATCTTATTATTTCCAAATCTTTTCATGAATACAATGCATGGAAGAGTAGATTCAGTAGCTTGCTCCATGTGAGCCACTGTCCTGGAGTTGCAGAAAATCTAACTACAACCCTAACCAGTTTCTTGAATGTTTAGATCCACTGGACATGAAACTGGCATCTGTATAAACTTGCATAGGAGTCCTTAGTTTTTAAATACAATGTGCTGCAGTCTTCCAGAAGTCGCTGAACTGTACTTTCTATCATTACTCATCTGCTGGCCATGGTGGCTCTAGCTGAGTAGAATATGATCTCAAGGTGTTATTTCAGCATCAGAAGCCGATGTCTATGTATTTCATTGGTATTGTTAGCCAGCAAATGTGGTTCCTTCCTAATTGTCCCACTTAAAACTGTCAGCAAGTATAATTTAATCTCATTGCATCTCTCTCATTTTAACATGGGGTTTATTTAAAAGAAAACTAAAAATATTATTTCCCTTTGGCTCTTACTTGGGCACATCTGCACAGAAGTTAAATCAGAATGAATTCAGTGATATTAGAGGGTCTTGGGCTGCAGCTCAAATTACCCAAATCAACAAACATAAAGTGTTTCCACGTAATTCATGCAGCTAAAGCATGTACAAAGTTCACATTGTAATAATAATAATTAAAAAACAAAAACAAAAATGAAAGACTTCTTATAAACACTGCCAACAGAAGATGATTTGTTTTTATCCTGGAAAAATCTTGTTAAGAAAACCTGAAGAGCTTATTTGTAGAACTAACAGTGCTAAATTGAGGTATTATTGTATTTTAATAACCTAACAGCATGAAGTCAAATATAGCATTCTTTTGGTTTGTTTTTGTTCTTGATGCACAGGAAAATTCCTTTAGTCAATCATGGAAGGCAAATCTTAAGCGTTACTGTCACTGGATGTTTTCTATTAAGACAGGAAAGAGCGGTCCAATTTTCTTCCACTGTGAGCAGGCAATTAACACTTATCTCCAATTATCATGGCAACATGACAATGGTTGTTTCAGCATTGATTGTTTCTCTATCGTCCAGTCTTGGTTTGATGATACTAATGTAGCACCTGATGCATGCATGTCATATATAGAATATTCCTCTCTCACCATTCCCTTTTCATGTAAAATAGCGACAATCTGTAGAGTCAATATAACAATAAGAAGTACAGCGTAATTTTCCATAAGACCTAAGAGAAAAGATAAGGCAGACGTGACATATAGATTATATATTATAATTTAAATACTTTTATTATTATAAGACTGGCCTTGCCATTTTATCGAGTCCTTCTCAAGGACCTGGAGTAAGCAGAAATTCTTGTTCGATGGTGTTAACGATATTGTCATGGGATGTAAGCTGTTCCAAGTAAAGCTGCCTTTTATAATTGATTTATTGTATATATTGATTGTTTCCATTTGCACCAATTTTTTTACTTGTAGCACACTTAAGAAAGCTTAATTTTTTTTAAAACGAACACTTAAAAAAACTGAAAGTTATCTTATATATATATCTTATATATATATATATCTTACATATATCTTATATATATCCAAACTTGAAGAAAATGGTGCTCAATTAAATAGATAGTTTTAATCAGATTAAATTAAATTAAATTACATTTAAAGACATTAAGGATTGGTTTTGAATTCTGTTCTCTGAGGAAAGAAACATAAAATTGTCATATGAAGATAATGTAAAGTAACTCCCTTTTCTAGCATAAGGGCAATACTTATATCCATTATTCCACTATTTTGGAGATGTCCCTAATCAAGCTTTGTTGATACATACTACTAAACAGTCAGTGTGGTGCAGGGGTTAAGGTGCTGCTCTAGACTGTGAGTTGTAGTCCCATATTAGTTATGAAAGTCAGCTGAGCTACTTTGGATCAATAACTCCTTCTCAACCCAATCCATCTCATAGGATTGTTGTGAGAAAAATAAGTAGATGATTTTAGGTATTTTGCTACCATGAGTTACTTGCAAGGTAATAAAGGTGGGTTTAAAAATAAAATAAGATAAAATACAAAGGAGTGAAGTTTTGTGGAGGCGTTACGCCTTTTATACTTTCACTTCTCTTCCAGGTTTTTCTGCCTATGTGGATTCCATAAAAAGAAGCAAGGAAACAACCAATGGCAGATAAAATGTAGGTTGCTAAGGATTACAAAATGTGGGTTGAAGGATTACAAAATCATCTAGATGTTCTGTGAGCTCTTGTAATAAACTGGGCACCCTGCAGATGAAAAACTCACCTGGAAACTGCCCAAGAGGGTCTCTGAAATTGAAGCCCTGTTTTTAATTTTCACTATTGGTAATTTTTTTCAGGTTTGTATCAATTATGTATATACAATCATTTGCCTTTCAAAACGGATCTACAGCAAGACATGGTGGTAAGGCAAGTTACAATTAGATACAGGCCATTGACACAGCAGATTTTTGGCAGAACTATCTTTCTTATTCCTGCCAATTAAAATGTCCCATGAGGGCTCTGCAGATAATTTCATTTACAAATTAAATGCTTCCAGTAAAATAACAAGAGCATCTGACAGCATGCAGAACAACGGCCACTATAGGTAAAAAGGTTGCTGATCAAAGAAAGCTATTCGTTCCAATACATAAAAGTCGGATTGCAAAGATCCAAGTTAAGTATCCTGCTGGGAAGAACCACAGCAATGTTTTTGGAGAAAGTTCCAGTATGTGAATGATGAAGAACTGCAGAAATGAGAATAACCTTGTGGAAAAGGAGGAGGAGGAGAATTTTATTCAGATTTTATCCTCCCTAATTTTCTTGTAGATAAAGGGCAGGGGTGGGAGACACATTCAAACCTGCAGATTCTGGTATTGTACCCTATAACAAAATAATTTTTATTAAATTTAAGTATTTGTAACTTTGTGTTCATGTTTGGTCTGCCTCAAAGGGCTGACAATTGCAAGAAAGCCTTCAAAACACATTTCTATATCTTAGTAGTAATATGGATCTTTGAATGTAGATGCCATGGGTGCCCAGATGAAGTGAACAGAGGATTTCTCAATAGTAAACATGTTTTCCATTTGGAAAGAAAAAGGGGGCAAAATTGTGTTCCCCACTCAAAGGTTGTAATTATGAGTAGTTCTCACAATTTCAGTAATTGGGACAAGAATTTCTGTTGCTAAGCGATGCAGTCCTAAAATGGGATCTCATGTGATCCTGGCACTCCTCTCTGCCATCATTAAGTAAGGATCACAGGTAGTTAAGGGAGGATGTCACATAACCATCACTCAAGACTTCTTGCTAGCAAAGTCAATGGGGAAACCAACAGGAAATTGCAAGTCACAATCATCTTAGTCAACTGGCAAGTAGGATGGTGGGTGGGTAAGTGCTGTGGAGTGAAAATACACAGGGGCTGGATGCTGTGGCCTGGGGCAAGCACAGGTGGAGGTGGGAAGTGACTGCACAAGTGCAGGCAGGGATTTCATACTCCATAGTGGAGTTCCTCAAGAGAAAAAGCAAGGGGAGCAGAAACAACTTGCTGCCTTCCCTGCTGTTTCCCCCACTGACTTTGCTTGTGGAAAGCTGGCATGGAAGGCCCTAAATGGCAACCATGTGACCATAGGACACAGCAACCATTGTAAATGCAAGCCAGTTGCCAAGTGCCCAAATCACGATTCTGTGATGGTGGATGTGCTACAACAGGCACAATGTTGAGGATCTGTTGTAAGTAAAACTTGTTCAGTACTATTGTAATATTAGCCAAAAATTACTTGTATATAGTTCTTCTTCTTTTTCTCTTAGAAATGTTCCAAGCAGCATGGAACCAACATTTAATAGCAGTTGGGGAATGAGAAGATGGTTTATAAAAATCCTCATCGCCTTTATATCTATTCATATTTAGGAGGCCACAGAAAAGTAAATCTGTAACCACATGCCCTTTTCCACTCCAAAACTGTAGTCCATTCCTTGGAACCCACTCAAATGCTACCATACAATAAAAGAACTGAAATGCAAGGGGAAATCATTAACTGGATATAATTAACTAAATATTTAATGTTTAGTTTAAATTGGATTTAATTAACTAAACATAGTCAAATGTCACTTTTAATTTTGGAATTGGACTCATCCATATTTTGAATATACACTCACAGTTTGGCCTTCAGCCTTTTACAATATTTATTTATTATTATAAAAAATTATGTAGTTGCCCATCTTTCAATCAAGTTTGAAAACAACCAATAAAAATTTAAAGCATAAAATCACTTAAAACCATAACATTCAACTAATTAAAACAATAAAGAAACAACAAAAATCTGGCACCATTTAGTTTTAAGGTGCATCTAATCTTCTCCCAATGCTTGGGGTAAAAACATTTAAAGCCTTATGGAAAACTAAAAAGGTGGAGGTCTGTTGAACGAACAATACAATTTCAGTTCAAACAAAAGCACATTTAAACCTAAGATAGCTTTTTTTCTGATTAGTTCTCTCCAATTCCAGAGTGTGGCAAACTTGAGGAGGCTGCCACCTTTCTCCATTATGTTTTGTCCTTTGGAGTCACCCCTTGATTTTACATGCCCTTTTCCACAGTTGTCTGAGAACTAAGGAAAGTGATCTGTGCCTATGCATGTGTCTTTTTGTGTGTCTATATAATCGAGAGCAAATATTCCTGAGGATAGGCAACTATCTCTAGAACGCAGTTACTCCTCCAATCTTTTCACTTCAGAATTTCATTCCTCTTTATTTTCCAAGTAATCAGAGGTGAATGAATAATTTTGCAGACTCACTTCACTATCTCTCTGCAACTATTGATTTAGGATGAAATTAATCTTTCTTATCACGTCTAAGCAAATATAGAAGATTTGTTCTTTAGGCTTCAGGAATCTTTTCTATAAATCAACTATATCTCCGTTATTAATTACTCCTCCCTTCCCTGGAAATAATTATACTCCCTTCCTCTTCCTTCTTCCTTTGAGTTTACACTTGTTTAATCAAAAACACTTCTCCTATAATTCAGTTATAAATGATCATACCCAGGGAGATATGTTTTGCAAGTTAAGTATCCAAAGTCATTCCCATCACATTCTTCTGCACCTTCATACCGATAGCCATCCCCACAATAAGCATGGTGGCATCCTATTGATTACAAAATAGAAAACAAAAAATATATTGTTTTGTGGAGCCATAGTTATCTTTATATCAATATAGCTTAGATCAGTGATGGCGAACCTTTTAGAGACCAAGTGCCCAAAAACCAGCCCCTCCTCAGCCCACCTGCTCTGCCTCTCCTCTCCCCACCCCTCCCACCCCCGTTCTGCCCCCCCACCCCTGCCCCGCCCACCCGCAGGGCCACTCACCGCCTCCACAGCCCATTGTAGATCGCCCAGGTGGCCCAGCAGCGCCAAGGCAACTACGCCCTCCACCCGCGCCCTGCAGCATCAACTGCACATGACAGGCGCGAGGTGGAATCTTGTCCCCACTGCCCGGCTGCCATGTCCTTGGCTGCACTGCTCCACATGGGCTGTGCCCACGGGTGACTCTACTCCAGGGGGGGCTGCTGGTGAGGAGGGGGGCCAGAAGGGGAGATGGGGCTGGGGTGACGGCGCGCGTGCCCACAGAGAGGGCTCTGAGTGCCGCCTTTGGAACGTGTGCCATAGGTTTGCCACCACTGGCTTAGATTATATCAATTATCTTTATACCAATTTAAGTTATCAATTGATAATTATCAGTTCAAGTTATCTTTACATCAATATGACTTATTAATACAGGCTTAGAAATGATTATAATAATACACAACCACTACCCATAAAAGAAAGGAACTCTGACCCAAACATATGTAAAACTTTAAAGTCTTCCTTTCAACTGGCTGAATGTTCAGTGGCACATGGCCTCTCTCACCCAGAGCAATATTCCTGCATGCCCAGATTTGCAGTGTAACAGCAGAGATTTAAGATAATTTCCTTTAGCATAGCTCAGTCATCTTGAGACAAAAAGATTTAAAAGCCTGACCTTGATAAGGTTACAGTAGTACACGAATGGCTGGCTCTTCCTAAAAGAAGCCGTTTGGTCACTAGTCAGAAAATTATCATAAGAGGGTTGAATTGCCCTGCTTAGCTATTCGCAAGTTGAAAGAAATCATAGAGTTTTTGTCCAAGTCATTTACTCACTATATTTAAACAAGATACTTTAGTATGCTAGTTGAAGATCTTGTCCTTGCAAACAAACTCCTTGGCTAGTTTTAAGTGTGATTTTGTGTAGCTTCTCATATTGTGTGGACCCAGTCCACTCCTGGGATGAATAGTATATGGATCAGGATGTTGTATGAAATCAGAAAACAAGTTAATGAGTAACCAGATTAAACATTTTGCATGAATGCACTCAGCAATCAGCAGATGATCACAAACTAGCTAACCACATTTTCCTCTATAGCACATTTATGAACTCAGCAAGGCCATTTATCTGTGGTTCCATAAGTTGTACTGTTCCAGAAAATTGACTTGAATTAGCTGTGGTTCAGTTAAAAATAAGAAGCATGTCTTTGTATCCCTGCCATAAATAATCCATCTGGCACTGGCTGGTTTTCACAGAACTAAATTTATTCAGAAATGTAATGTCAATTTGTTAAAATATGGTGAAAGAGATATAAATAATAATTCTTTTTGAGTCTGTTACTCTGGAGCACATGAATACCAGCTAATTATTCCACATAATCTGCTTTCAATCTTCTTTTAAGCAGTTAATACTGTGGAAAAAGAAGTGTTTGTTTTAAGATAACCTTAATCTACAAGAACTATTTCCAAACTTTTTATACTAAAATATAAATATTTATATAAAAACTATTTTATAGTTGAATTATATATTTTTGTTTCAAAAAAGCCTTCCAGTTCATTATCTCTTCAGAGATATCTCAAGATAAATTCAAAGTAATAATTCAGAAATCATACAAAAAGACATACATCATATTCACTTTAAAAAAAAAAAAAAGCATATACAAAAGCAATGTAAAATAATACACTAAAATAATTTTAGTAGAAAACAGAACTAGCTAATATTTGATGATATAAACTAAATAAAAACAAACCAATGTACAATTGACTGAAAAGGTTTTTTTTTTTTTTGCATAATCTCAACAGAGACTTCTAAACCAACAAAATAGCTTAGATTATAATTCTCAACCAATGGTCATCCTTTTGGAGCCTATTTTCATTAAAAGTTCAGTCCAATTGTAAGAATCATAGTCTAATAAATCTGGAAGGTATCAGATTGCCCTTTCCTACACTATTTACTAAAAAAACAGAAAAAGAATGAAAGGCAGAAATAAAAACTGGCCTAACATAATCCAAGGAGTGTCATATTACATACAGAATTGATTATAATATGTTCTTTTTTCAGTACTCAAATTATTATACAAATACTGATGCTACTAATCAGAAATTAGAATTAGTCTGAAACTTATTCAAAGAAAACATTTTCCCCAGATTTAATAGGAAGTTTTTAAACTGATAATTCCAATAACTAGCCTTGCCCAATCCACATAAACCTTTGTGTTTCCACCAGCAATTGCTTTAAGACAAATCCTATCACTGGTTAGCAAGCATCATGTTAAAAAAACTGTACCACACTTATATCCAAATGCAACTGTGTGTATGAATTATGCTTTGTTTAACCATAGTTTGTATATAAGCTAGAATAAGAAACTAAGAAATGAATGGAGTAAACATACTTATACAATCATCAGTCACTATTGTATTGCCATCATCACATTCTTCTCCATCTTGGATGATGCCATCTCCACAAACATTACTATCTCCTATCAGATGATCCAGTGGATAGGAAGATTTTAGCTGCTGATAAAGAAGAAGAGTTATATAAATTGGGTTCATTGTAGAAAGAATTCTTTTTTTTAACCAGTATTCTGGAAGTATTTGACTAAGTGTATTCTTGGGAATCCTATATCAGTTATTTTGGGGGGGAACTGTGATAAAAATTTATAGCCAAAGTAGAACCTATAGGAGTATGATTTCAAAACTTTTTTTTTCATGAATCCAATTACCTAAAGCATGATAACTAAGAACAAATACAGACATAATGTTATTAGTTATATGCTGGCCATTCAAATTTATATAGCTGCCCATTTCACAAACAAATGACTTTGGACAACATACAGCAAGACTAAAAATACATTAATATATACAAAATAGAGATGCTTGTCATGCAATATTATGTTATTGGATCCAAACTTAATCAATCAGACTAATTGAATTCCATTCAATGTTTTAGTTATGAATAATTAATGTCCATCAATTCTTCTTTAGGAACAAAAGGCAATGTGTGAATTTAGGCAACAATATAATGAAAGCAAAGATGATTTGCAAGGATACACAGTACATGGAGATATAGAGAATGCAGTAGGTACAAATTAGATGCAGCTATTATTCCTTCTCTTTTCTTACTCCTCCGTCTCTTTTTTTCATTGTCCCTCCAATGTCTTTTGCTTACTATTTCTTACTCTGTTCTGCATTTTGCATCTCACTGTTTACCTCAAAAGAGAACATATATGTACTGATTGCAACATTTTTTTTCTGTAGATTGGAATAAAATCAGAACCAAATACAATGGTATTTATTTCCAAGTAAGACTACAGCCTAAATTCCAGTGTGCCCTAGATATTGATATTATTTATGTATATTTTATCACTATGCTAATCTTCTCTTGGAGTAGCCCAGACTCACTTACAAAAGAATAAAACAAAATAAATAAACTAGCATACCCCAAATAACAAATACAAAAACAAGGTTAATTTAAAAAAATTACAAATAATCTAAAAGACAATTTTATCCCCATCTTTCAAATGCCTAAACTGCGACCCTTATAGAAGACAGAATAAGGGCCAGCCGTATTTCCCCATGAAGACAGCTCCAGACCAGAATTTCCCAAAATTAACAAAAAATAATTGGTTTATCACTTTTTAAAAAGAAGACATCAGGTACAAAAAACACATAATTGTATGCATTTTACTGATCAAGAAATCAAATGCTTTCAAAGTTACACTTTCTTTTTCTTTTTACCTGGATTGGGAACCATCCAGAAGTATCTTTAAAATATAAAGACCGCTGATCTCTTCGAAATGCTAGGGCATATTCTGTATTTAATCTTTCCAGGTCTTCCTGATTATTCACTACAAAAATCTGGAAGTTACAAATAGAAAAAGGAGGGAGACTAGATCACCATAATATCTATGCAGGGCAATAGGTTGTAGTACAGTTATATGAGATGATTCCAAAAATTAAATAGCTTGGAATAGATATTATGGACCTTTCCAGCTGACCCTCAAATTCAGAAAAAATGTTATGGATTTGAAATCATTAAGCAATATCTCAAATGCTTGCCCCTGTGTAATTAGAGGCAGAAAAAGTAGACTTGCTATGCATGTAATATTTTTTTAAGAAAAATGGATTGAAAGAGAAATGTAAAAATGTGCAAATGGATATTTGGATTGGAAGAGAATACGTAAAAATGTGCAAATAGATATTTGCTTATTCCCTATAAAGGGGAAAATATAGGTTAAAACAACATAGGATTATACTCCTCCTGTGCTATTCTGTCATAGACAAAGATACAAGGAATTTAGAGCAAGCATGTAATTTAACAGTACTTGAAATGTATCATTAAATTGTATCATTAGATGTATTCTCATTCAGAAGCAAAGCATGACATTACTAACCCAATAACTGTAGAAACTAAGTACAAGTAGCCTTTGCTTAGCAATCAAAATTAATACCAGCAACATCATCTCTAAGCATCATAGTTGCTAAGCAAAAAATCAGCTGACCACAATGAATTTACAACATCACTTCTTATTTGGTCAATAAGCAAGTCACTGCAATTATTAAGTAAGACATCATCTGACCGCAACTTACTATTTTTCTCCCGTGTTCTTCATTAACTCTGTTTATTGTAAGATAGTTGGGAAGCACACAAATGGTGAACACATGACTGCATAAAGTTGCAATGATTGTATATTCGAGGATTAGTTGCAAAGCTGTTTTTTTACACCATCATAACTTTAAGTAGTTGCTAAATGAGGCAGTCAGTAAGTCAGGACTACCTGTGTGTTTGAAGAGTGAAACTTTAAAAGCATTTAGCTTAGTTAATACAGTTACCTCAGTTCATCAACAAAGCAATCCTGTCATGCTTCAATTAGATAATATGCCCATCTTAATTCTTGTCAAAACTCACTTACTGCAGGTACTTTGGAATAGGCATCTCCAAACAGTGGCTCCTCATATGGTGGGCCATTCACATTTGGCTGAGAGTTGCAGAGACATTTTCCTGGAGGTCCTGGAAGTCCTTTTTCCCCTTTTGGCCCCATTAGTTGCCCTAAAAAATATCAGATTGCCAAATTAGGAAGTTCTGAAATAGACACAAACATACTAGAAAAAGCAAATTGGGCCTTAGTTACCACCTAAACCATTAATATTTACAACGCACAGATTCTGTAAATATATTTTGTTTTAACTCTAATAAACTGGAGAATACATGTATAAACCTTCCATCTTTGGTTTTGGACAGGGATGGCATTGCTGGTACCCAGTTAAGGGATCCTCTTGGACTTGCAACTCCTGCTTGAAGAACAGGTGGCACCCATAGCTAGGAGGGTCTTTGTGCAACTTTGGGTTGTGTATCATATGTACCCATACCTAGGCTGGGGGGGGCTTGCTCACAGTCACTCATGTGCTTGTGATCTTCAGACTGAAATATTGCAATATGTTTTACAGTGGGCTATCCTTTAAGAGTATTTGGAAGCTCCAACTGGTGCACAATGCAAGAGCATGGGAAGTTATTAATACCAGTTACTCAACAGAGGTGAAACCTTTACCCTGTGATCTTCATTGCTTTCGGGTGCAATTTAAGGTCCTGATTGTCATCTTTAAAGTCCTTCATTGGTTAAGATTGGGATGCATATGGGATCATCTCTTCCTTACCAGGTTTGGCAGGAAGGTACCGTCATCTAGGGAATATTGTCTGATGGAGCCAGAAGAAGAATCTTTTCTTCTGTGGCACTCAACTCTTTGGAACATCATTCCCCTTGAAAATAGATTGATCCCATCCCTATTGGTGTTTTGTAAGCCTTGAAAACTTGACCTGGTACCTGAGCCTGAAGCCCCGGGTGTGGGACAGAGCCTTTTTCCTGACTGTGTGGATGATTGGTATACAATGCTTGACTGCTATGTGTTTTATTTTTATTTTCTATTTTGTTATAGTGTGTATTTTATGTATTTTATTGTAAACCACCTAGAGTCATGTAAACATAAGATGGACAGCTATGTAAATTGAATAAATAAACAAACAATGCTCTTTTGCATAGACTACCTGTCTTCAAGTTCTAAGCTGCAACTGAACTGTTTTTAACCATTGTTTGATTCAGCCTACATTTTTCATGGGCTGCAGCTTTGCCCCAAAACCTGGGCACCTGACTTGGCATGGAGTTTCGGAATTTGAGAGAAAAGCACCCAATACCTTTGCAAAGTGACTTTTTCATTTCCTGATACTACCACAAGTACTTCAGGCAAAGCAAAAAAAATGTTTATTAAGACGGGTCAAGTTTTTACATAGGCTACAGTACATACTTTTATTATATGATAGGTATATCCGAAAGCAACATATGAAAAAACAAAAGTAATTTATGGGTTTTAATGCTTTTGTTTGTTTTCTTTAGACATGGCAAAAGACAAACATCTTAGATAAGAATATGTTGCATCTCCTTTCCTACCCCATTTTTTTTTCTTTTAACGCTTGTAGCTTATTCTCATTGCTGTCCCTAAAAAGCCTAGTTTTGACACATCAGAAGAAATGGTTTTAGCTCAAAAAAACCCCACGGTTTCCCAAACTTCAAAAGGACGCATGGACTTCATGTTAAAATGCTGGTATCATATAAGCTTTAGAATTCTATACAATGCTGCATTTACATTAATGTTAAGTACCATAAAATGGATGAATGTATCAACAATCTTCAATTTAAGACGACTGCACAGTGACTGATATCTCTGTACATCTCTCTTATCTAGTTCAGATAGGGAGGGAAACAATCTGTTCCTTGTTTGCCTTATCTCTTATACGATATATATCATATCAATTCCACACTTATCACAACTTTGAGGAGACAGAGGATAATATTATTCTGTTTTTCCTACCACTGAATGTCCTCCAGCATATAGTGTAATTATCAAGGAGGGAGGGGCAGTTATCAAGGAGCCATGGCAGTTTGCTTACTGAATTCCACCTATACCCTCCCCAAAGCCTATTGACCCCTAAAATGCTATCTTAATGAAATTCCTTCAGCTAATGATTGAACAAACATGAAAGGTATATTCTGTTTAGCATTATTATATTATTAAAATTAAAGCATAAGAGCAGCTATTAAGAAAGCCCAGTCTTACCTGCTACTAACTGTCCTGGTGGACCTGATACTCCAGGACGACCAGGCCTACCTGGTGGGCCTATACTTCCAGGGGGTCCTATGTCTCCTTTTTGTCCCTAAAAAAAGAACCGTATAACTATTTCCTTACATATACACTATAAGCTGTAATATAAAGGAAATTAGAAAGTCTTAGGTCAGTATTTTTCAAACCTGGCAATTTAACTTGAACTCCCAGAATTCTCCAGAAAAACATGCCCCACACATGTACAGTTGTCAAGCTTGAAAAACACTGTCTTAAGCTATAAATCTAACACGCCTGTTAATCCAAACAATAAAACTCTTCAGATATAGTTTGGTAATCCAAAGTAAGAATTTATTTTAAATAAAGTCAACCCACAGCTCCTCAGAGCTCCTATATGTGTCCATGTACCTATCTGAACAAAATATGCATTTATATAGTATCAAAAATATTTTCTTTATTTTCCTATTCTGCATTTTCCATGAATGGGTAATTTCTCCAAGACAAAAATAATGTTTGCTTAGGTATAGGAGAATCCTTTTTCTCAAACCAGATCATTTCCAGGAAAAATTAATTTACAAAGACGTATTTTACTGCTGGCAAGCTGAGTTTGGCTGATTTTGAGAAGCTAAACAGGGGCTACTTCTTGGACAGTTTGCTATCTGAAACTTCCAGGGTTATAAGTAAGACCGAGAGGACAAAAAACCAGGTAGGTGACAATAAAAACCATGAAGCCATCAGGAGTCAGATTTGACTTGAAGAAGTGTTTACTTTTTACTTGTAACAATTTATTATTGTGGATAGATATAATTATACCATCACAAGATCTGCAGTAACAAAAGACCTAGGCAGCTTTTTGAAAGGCCACTTGGAGATAAATGATTATGTTTCTGGCATGCAATCTTTTAATGGAAGAAATGCTGAGGGAATACATTGCTTAATGCCATTAGTTCCAACCAGTGGCTAAGAGTTATAGCGCTTGGCATTTCTTGCTTCATTTCATATGTACTTCCACAGCAATGGCCCAGAACAGCATTAAGATAAGCACTTGTTTCTACTAATATGTTTTGATTTGTGTATGCGGGTGGGTGCTTTTGAATCAATTTTGACTCCTGTCAATAACCTAGGCTGCTCTGCTCAAGCAGAAGATCCTATATCACTCTGGATAAATAGCTGCCCAGTTTCTTCTTGGCCAATGAGAGTGCATCCATGACTTCTAGAAGTAAGCTGTTCCACTGATTGATTGTTCTCAATGTCAAGAAATTTCTCCTTAATTCTAGGTTGGATCTCACTTTAATGATCTTCCACCTATTACTTCTTGCCTTGCTTTCAGGTGCTTTGGAGAATAGATTAACTCCTTCATCTCTGTGGCAACCACAGAGTACTAGAAGATTGCTATCATCCCTAGTCCTTCTCTTCATTAGATTAGACATTCCTAGTTTCCTCAATTGTTCATTGTAATGGTTTAACCTCTAGAGCCCTTATCATCTTTGTTGCTCTTCTCTGCACTCTTTCTAGGGTCTCAACATCTTTTTTGTATCATGGTGACCAAAACTATTCCAAGTGTGGGCTTACCAGTGCGGTATAAAGCAGTACTACCACTATACATGATCTTGAAATCATCCTTCTGTTGATGCAACCTAAAACTGCATTAGCTTTTTTTGCAGCTGCAACCCACTGCTGGCTCATACTTAAGTGATGGCCTACTAGGACACCTAGATCCCTCTTACAGTTGCTACTGTTGAGCCAGGTATCACATTTTCTATACCTGTGCATTTGGTTTTTCTTGCCAATATTTTTGCTTTGATCTTTCTTAAGGAAAAGGAAAGTGTGAGTAATACAAAACAATCATGTAGGAGTTTATAGATGAACTAATTTGTTTAAAACATTAATAGTGAATTGTCTGTTATCTTTGATGAAGGAGACTTAAAGCCACTACAAACAGAGAATAGCAAGAATCAAAAACAATTAATAAACAGAGGGTAAGGGAGAGAAGAAATTGGAAAAGTGAAGAGAAAGAAGCAGAAAAACGTTGATGACTAGCGGTCTGAAAACAGGGGCATTTTCCTACAAATATTACATATTCTCAAGACATTTTCTACCAGCAATAATAGAATTCCTAAAACTGTGGCAACTGGAACAGAGTGTGTGTCATGCCTGTGATGATGTTGATTAATCTGGCACTTGTAAGATTAGGCCTATATATATCCTGTCTTAGTGCATCTAACCTGAGAAGACTCCAGACATGAACTTAAAGGAGTCAATGAGATGAGCAAGATGCATCTCAGAATGGAAGTGGAAGTAACACCTTCTCAATTTAGCTGCCACCACAGGCATTTAATATGAGGACGTCAGCTGGCTTTGGAGGCAGGAAATGACTCAGTGGGTGAGAAGTGTCTTTTTTATTTAACAAATAGTTAAGTACCCATCTAGCTTCTTCCCTGTGAAGTTTCAAAACAACATTTAACCTAAAGAAGGGTTAAATTTATGATGAGATTTGTCTAATAACATAAATAAGACCACTAGGTATAATAATAGCCTTCACATATCTAAATTTTGTTACACTTTCTCACCCATTATTTGGAGAAATTTGACAAGAAGTGTAGACCAATGGTCAGTCTTGGGCACAACAAATTTAATGCCAGCATAGCTTTTTGATGACAACAGTGAGTGGAGAATACATCAATTTAACAAAGTCTTTAAAGAAAATATTTAAGTAGCATGCTAGAAACCATACACACAAACACAAAAAGAGCCACACTGTGATTCAGACAAGACGTATGAAGAGGCATAAATCAGTCAATCAATCAATCAATCAATCAATCAATCAATCAAATGAGATTTAGATTAAATTGTTTTCACCCTGCACCTGAAAATAAAATTGATTTCTGCAATCCAAAGATCTTCAAGGCTCTTTAAGTTATCATAAACAAGGCCTTTAGAGAAACAAAAATATTTTATCTAGATTTATATAAAAAATGAAATATATATTAAGGAAGTTAGGATTAAAACAAAATAAACAATTCCTACTTGTTTGCCTCGTTTCCCTGGCCGTCCAGTTGGTCCTCTGTGTCCTGATGCACCAGGTTCCCCCTTTGGACCCATTTCTCCCTTTATGGGGATGGAAAGGATAAAACCCAAATCTTCAGTGCAAAAATGTACACTTGGTTATGAAACTGTCTTACTCAAAACTCAGCAGATACTCATATGCATGTCAAAAAGAGATCCTTCTAAATGCTTGTGTAAATAATATTAACTAAAGTACATTGGACATTGAAATACTGGACTATAGCTCCATCAACTTGGGAAAAAATCTTAATAATTATACCACTAGTACACTAAATAATAAAAAGCTTCATTCACTTTCTTTATTCCTTGGTCAATGAAGCCACAATCCAGTGCTTGCATCCTGTTCTGAAACTCTAGATATTTTTCTTGCTGCACTCTCTATCAGGAATAGAAAACTGGTCACACCTGGGTCCCAAAGATGCTTTTTCATGAGGCAGTTGGACTTTCTTATTATTTTTTGAAGACATTTCACTTCTCATCCAAGAAGTTTCTTCACTCTGACTGGATGGTGGGGAATGGAGACTGGAGATAGATGATGTCATATCCCTCCCCCTCTGTTGAGAGAGGGCTGTTCAATTTTGATATAGATTGCCTCTTTGACCCCTTTCAAACCAGAAGTCCACTCTGTCCAAAATGTGGACTTCATTGTCTTCGAAAGAGTGGTCTTTGTCTTTTAAATGCAGATGGACTGCCAAATCTTGTCCTGATGGGTTTGTTCTATGTTGTGCCATGCGTTTATGAAGTGGTTGTTTTGTTTCCCCAATGTACACATATGCAGATGGCTCACTGCATTGTACTGCATATACTACATTGCTCAGTTTGTGTCTGGGTGTTTTATCCTTGAGGTGGACAAGCTTCTGCCTTAGTGTATTCTTGGGTTTCAAGTATACACATATGTTGTGTTGGCTGAAGATCCTCCCAAGCACTTCCAATATTCCTGCAATATATGGAATTACTATATTGCTTCATTTATTGTTTTCTTCCTTGTCTGTTATGGAGGAGTTCTTGCTGGGTCTTTTTTGGGATTTGATAAATATAAATCCTTCTATTCCCCACCATCCAGTCGGACCTGAAGACGCTTCTTGGATAAGAAGCAAAATGTCTTCAAAGAATAACAAGAAAGTTGAGTTGCTTCGTGAAAAATCATCTTTGGGACCCAGGTGTGACCTGGATGATTGAGAATCTCCATAGACAGTCACACCTGGTTGTTAACCATCAGCCCAAATAAATATGAACTCAGATTGTTCCCAAGAAACCCTCTATCCTGTTATAGAAAGGGTTCTGATAATTGAGTAGAAACGGACAAGCTCAAAACCTTAAGCATAGAAAGCCTTTCCATCTTTCAGACATCTTTAAACACAAGGTCAGATTTATGGACATGAGAAAGGAGAAAGAGAAGATGCATGAAATGTATGAAAGCTCCTTGTGTCCCACTCCCTAATCGCTTCAGTCCTGCTTATTAGCAGCATATGGACTCCAAGGGGAGTTACAACTTTTCTTTTAGGACAGAGAAAGCAATTTTCTCTGAACATTACTGGAACATCAAAATTAGAAATGAAACAATGAGCAATAACATCAGCAGCACCAAATACTTTTTTCTACAACTACTCAAATCAATCTACTTTTTCTTCCTCAAATGATTAACTAGTGTGAAATTAGCTTGAAGAATATTAATGGATTTTCTAGGTAAAAGAAAATGTGGTCCTTACAGTTATGATCAGATGTATACAATTCTAAAAACTCAGGTGTAATAGTCATGGCAAAAATCCACTAGTCCAAATTAAATTAACAAGAGCTGCATGACAGTTCATGTTATTTAATTGCACAAATTGTGAATTTTCCAGTAGTTTATATTCTCAGATTTTTAAACAATCATTCCAACTTCACATTTTTACCTGGAACCGAATAGCTGATACTTGTACTGATCCCATTCTTCTGAATCATTAACGCAATGTTTCTCAGTTTTAGTAACTTTAAGATGTGTAGATACAATTTCCAGAATCTCTGGAGAGATCAGGAAGTTGATTCATCCTAAAATTGTCAAAACACTGCATTGACCTAATCAGAAGCAGCCTAATGTATTCTACAGATCTTGCTTCCGAAACTTCCTTAAACTTGGTTCAACATATATAAAATAGGTACAAAGTAGAGGCCAATAGGTATCCTACACTGTCTACAGTTTACTTACCTTGCTTGGGGGCTGGAAAGAGTGAAGGGAACCTATGCCATTTGAGTTTCCATAGTGGCAAGACTATGACAAGAGTTGGGAATGAACAGTGCAATCTTATCCATATTTATTTAATATTAAGTCCCACTGAATACTTAATAGTTAGGAGTAGAAAGTTAGGACTAAATTGTCTCTCAAAATCCCTATGTAATATTAACTCCAACACATGTCCATGCTGTGCACAGACTGAGCATCCCTGATGTACCTTACCTTTTGCCCCAACATTCCAGGGAAACCCATGTATCCCTGCAAAGAAAAAGGTGAATAAAAATGAGCTATCCTTTAATTAAAAGTTTTGGGGAGTTGATCTTGGATTTTTCCCAAGGGTGCTTTTTCAAAAGGCAATTTGCTTCTCATCCAAGAAGCTTCTTCAGTTCTGACTGAAGCTTCTTGGATGAGAAGTGAAACATCTTCATGGAAAAACAAGAAAGTCCAGTTGTCTTTTGAAAAAGCACCTTTGGGGCAATCATAACCTGGATGACTAAGAATCTCCATAGATACTGATCTTGGATGTGTTTATTTCTTTATAGATCATTTACAGGTTGCCCAAATCAGACCATGTGACTATGGCACAATACAAAAGAAAAAGAAAATATACTAATAACCAACTAAAGCAAGATGGTATATTATATTAAAACTTATTAAAATAATAAATTGGCAATGAGACACAAACGAATGAGTCAACATTGAAAATCTGTTTTTCTAATGTTTGTAGAGCAGGTTTCTACTGCTAATATACAACAATGTATACCATATAATCTATTCAAATGATATAAGGACAGAGATAATTATAGTTATATTTAACCAGTCCTGAGTGAAGTAATCATAATTTGCATGCTTTTTTTTAACGATAAACAAGGACGAATGTAACTTTTAAACATAGGTATATCTTATGTATTTGGTTTTATAACATTTCCATTTTTCACCTATTATATTAATTATCCCAAAGGTGCTTTTTCACAACTGGACTTTCTTGTTTTTCTTTGAAGATGTTTCACTTCTCATCCAAGAAAGCTTTTTCAGCTCTAACTGGATGGTGGGGAATGGAACTATTTATATTCTTTGCAGACAGCTGATCATTTGCATTCTTTTAGAGAGTCGTTGAGGCCACCTGGAGGTTTATTTGTGTTGTCAGGGTCACCTGAGTAGTGCAAATGGGTGTGGAGCCTTCTTGGAACTGCTGAAAGGACTGTGTTGTAGACTGGAGGTAGATGATATCGTATCCCTCCCCCTCTGTTGAGAGAGGGCTGTTCAGTTTTGACACAGATGGCCTCTTTAACCCCTCTTTCAAACCAGTGGTCCTCTCTGACCAAAACGTGGACTTTGCTGTCTTCAAAAGAGCAGAAGAGTCAGAGCTGAAGAAGGTTCTTGGATGAGAAATGAAACATCTTCAAAGAAAAACAAGAAAATACAGTTGCCTCATGAAAAAGCACCGTTGGGATAACTATGACCTGGATGACTGAGAATCTCCATAGATATTATGCTAATTTTTTCTCTTCATGATTTTGTCTTTACACTCTGAGACTTCCTTTTAAATGTGCATTTCTTCAATTATCTATCACCCATTTATCTTCCCTATTCTTACCTCGGTCCCTGGCCTTGTCCTAGAATGACATCTTAGAATTACATCTTTAATACATTGGAGCAAAAATTACTTTGACAATATTGATCTTAATATAAAGACTGTGAATATGTGGGTTTTTAAAGTTCACACAAATGAAATCTCCATCATGAAAGAAGAAAAGAGATCTTGCATCTCTTATACTGTTTAACATATGTTGCTATGCACAAGTACTTGAGAATAATCATAATTTTGTTATAGAAAAGACTAATGCAATTTTAAATGCTGACAACATAAAATGAATATCTGGAATAATGCATTTCTTCAGCGGGCTATACCACATCTGTCAGTTCTTGGTGGAAAATTCGACATCCTGCTGTGTTGAACTTAGACTTCGGCCCTACACAGTTATAACATTATTTCCATTCTTGAAAAGAAATCCTGGGGTTTTAAGAGTTAGTCATATAGAGCCAGAAGAGATTTTTCAGATATAGCCTGACTGATCAGGAATGTTATAAATCAGTATTTTTCAAACTTGCCAAATGCGGGCTAGGGATTGAATGACAGTTGAAGTGCACAGATCTTCAAGTTGTCAAGTTTGAAAAAAACTGGTACTGAGGAAGCTAAACCACTCATTTTCTTCTTGAAATGAAGGGAGGCAACATGCAGCTAGAAACCAATCTTACAAATCTAGGACTTTATAAAGTTTCTTGTACAGAAGTTTCCTTGTACAACATCCTAAGAAACATAATTCTTCTATAAATAGGCCAAAATGTAAAACTATGCCCACTATTCTATATTTTTTTAATCTCACCTTTATTATATTTATAAATAATTAAAGGCAGAAAACATATCTAATTCTCCCTCCTATTTTCTTCACAACATAGTCCTGTGAGATGAATTGGGCTGACAGAAAGTGACTGGTCCAAAGTCATCCAATTGGCTTTCATGTCTAAAGCGGGACTAGAACTCAATCTCCTAGTTTCTAGCCTGATGCTAGATGCCAAACTGGTCTGAAGAACAAACAAGAAAAAAAATACCCCATGTCTCTATAGATTGCTTGATATTATAGTAAGAAAATATTACCTTATCACCTTTACTGCCTTTGACTCCTTTCTGTCCTTGAGCTCCCTGTGGAAAACCATATCAGAACTATATAACATAGCAGTTAAAAGTATAATTCTGTTTCCTCCAATATCTAATGTTAAAATAAATACAAAATCTCCACAGTCACGAAGACATGTTAGGTAGACTTTTGGCTTTTCATACAATGGCAGTGGCTATTTATTAGGACTGGAGAATTCTGGGAGTTGAAGTTCACATATCTTGAAGTTGCCAGTGGTAAGAAATGCTGTTATTACGTTTCTATTCTTACAGCTTTGGAAATGATTTGGGCTAAGAGCATTAGATTTTAACAATCTCTCTGCTATTAGTTAACACATATCTTTTTTTTTCAGACTTTCACATTGGCTCGATGAAAAGTACAGCTGTACTTTTAAGAGTCTCATTAGCTTTAAACAAGCTGAGTCCTTAAAGCAATTCTACTTTTCTGAAGGTTCACACAGAAACCTGAAAAATGAAAGATTTCTGCTTTAATAAATAGTAGAGATGTGGTGGGGCTGGGTCCACACAGGGGTCTGAGGCATGGCTTCCATAAGCACAAGTGGCCTGGTGTATAATATCCACATGAATAACTATTGCTGAAGAATAGTGGAGGGAACTCATTCCTTGATTATCCCTTGTTGATTTCCTCTGGACACCTGGTTGGTCATTGGGCTGTGGAATTTCTCAGGAGAAGCAGGACTCAGCAATATAAAGAATTCTTTTTAAATGAAATACTGCATCCAAGCCGTGCCTCCCTTTGAAGTGCCAGACTGGAGCAAACATCTCTTTCTACCCTACCAAAAAAAACCCTTTGTGTGTATGCAGTCCCTGCACAAAAACCCCTTTCTACCCAGATCAGAGCAGTGGTGGACCGTCATTGAAATGATTCAAATTGATAAAATGTTTTCTTCCTGAATTTAATACTTTCACAGTAGAAGTCATTCAATATTACTTCAGTTAATGGCCTTGCTTGAACAGCATTTGTGCCATGTGTTTTCACTTTATAAGAAAAGAAAAAAAGTTATTATTAGAGAGTAAGTTGTAAGGAATGAATACATATGGAAAGCAGGAATGGTAGGGCCACTCAGAAACAACTCACTATTTCAATCTTGCTTTTATTTCAGCACTAAGTATATAAAGATGTGGAATAGGAGTAGTTTCTATCAGCCCAGGATGATGGACCCATTTATTCTGTGCTGTGTTGTATTGGTACAATTTTTTCCTATTTAGATAAGAGTAAGAGTATGATTTTTTTTTGTCTGGAGAATTAGATCTTGGAACTACTTAGCAAGATCAACCTAAGAAATTATAGACCAAGTGTTATTTTTCCTTGGATGATTATGTACTCTTTAATTGCTTTAATCTCTTTTACTCCTGAATCAAATAAAAGTGGCCATTTTTTTACACTAACTGGATGCAATATACTTATTCATACAGACTAGTGCAAGTGCTTGTAAGTAATTTTATCACTCACCTTTTCTCCAACACCACCTGTATTACCCTAGAACAAAATTTTGAAAGACAAAAACATAAGAAGTGACAGCATCACATCTCAACCTAGAAGCCAACACGACAAGATATCATGTATAGTAGACATACTTGACATTGCTTTGGATGTTTAATAAGAAACAACAATCAGTGAAAGAACTAACATAATTATAATTACAGAAATCTCTGTCATAATCATTATCTTCACTTCTTTCCCTTATCTAGCATAGATACATTTCTGACATTGTCTTTTGCTGGGCTTCCAGTTAAATTCTAATCATTTGTAGCAATATCTACAAGCATTTTAATGACACAGTTAATCTTAAAACTTTTACTGAATTTGCATACTGTAAAATTGTGAGTGTTAAATATTAAAAAAGTGAAGTCAACATGTACCTGTGTCGTATAAATGCAAATGAATATTAAATATCATTTTGAAACATGGTATTTTGCCATTTGGATCAAACAATCATCATATAATAAATATTCTTGTTTTCAGAATTATTATTTTTAAAATGTATGTGCAGTCTTCTGTTCTAGAGGCCATTAAGATTATTTTAAAAATTAATTAAAAATTAAGGAACTATAAAATTATCTCTCACATATGAATGTGGCATGCTAGTTTCTTTTCTAGTTTCTCTATATATCAATTCAAAAGCAGGTCAGGATATCTACATGTTATTTATTTCCAGCTTATCTGTATGTAAATGGACTTAAAAGTAGTCAGTCAATTGCATGTTGGGGCAGGTTAGTCTAACATATGTTAAATAAATATATAAGTAAGTCAATAGCCCATTGGGTCAGGAAAAGATAAATGGTTACATATAACAATGCAAAAAAAAAAAAGTACATCAGCTTAGGGAAAACCTCCCTCTGCCCTAAAAAGTGTAAAGGATGTAATTCTGAGAATATTAGATCCTAAATAACAGCTGGGTCTAGCTGTTTAGAGGTAAATATGTAACAAACAATTCTCCTTTACACTATACTATGTTTCTGGAGGCAATAGCCTTACATCACAGATGTCAGAGATCCAGCTCTTTGCTTTGTACAATATCTTCCCATCCTATATGTAGGTTTTTTTTTAAAAAAAAATAATCAAGTGACCATAGAGGACTTTTAAAATGTAACAAAAGGTGCATCTGTGTTTTTTGTGAGGAAGAATTTTTGTAAATAAAGAAGCTGAGAAGGTTTAAGATACAGGAGGATACAGGAGGATCTGGAGAGACTTGAACACTGGACATTATCTAACAAAATGAAATTCAATGGTGATAAAAGTAAGGTTTTACATTTAGGCAAGAAAAACTAAATGTATAGGTATAGTATAGCGGGTACCTTGCTCAATAGTAGTAACTCTGAGAGGGATCTTGGAGTCCTGGTGGACAATCATTTAAATATGAGCCAGCAGTGTGCTGCAGCTGCCAAAAAAGCCAACACAGTGCTAGGCTGCATTAACAGAGGGATAGAATCAAGATCACGCGAAGTATTAATACCACTTTACAATGCCTTGGTAAGGCCACACTTGGAATACTGCATCCAGTTTTGGTCACCACGATGTAAAAAAGATGTTGAGACTCTAGAAAGAGTACAGAGAAGAGCAACAAAGGGGACTGGAGGTTAAAACGTATAAGGAAAGGTTGATGGAATTGGGTATTGTCTAGTTTAATGAAGAGAAGGACGAGGGGGGACATGATAACAGTGTTCCAATATCTCAGGGGCTGCCACAGAGAAGAGGGAGTCAAGCTATTTTCCAAAGCGCCTGGAGGCAGGACAAGAAGCAACGGATGGATGTTGGAACCCTTGAGATGTCTATTTAATGACATCTTAATGGGGGGACAAATACCACCATCTTGGAGATGTGCATTTATTTCACTTATACCTAAGGAGGACCAAGACATGACCCAGCCTAAAAATTACAGACCAATATCATTATTGAATACGGATTATAAGATTTTTGCAAAAATATTAGCCAATAGACTAATGCAAGTAATCAAGCAGATTATTCATATGGATCAGTCTGGATTTATAAATGGAAGATATATGAAGAATAATGTTAGACAAATTGTGAATGTGTTGGAATACTTGCACAAAAACAATCAAATCCCGGTGGCCCTTATCTTTCTGGATGCTGAAAAAGCTTTTGATAAATTGGACTGGCAATTTTTGCTACGGTTGGTGGACAGAATGATTTTCCTCAGCATTAAAGGCTATTTATCAACTACAGTTTGCCCAAGTGATTGTTAACGGGGATTTGACAGACTCAATTAAAATTGAGAAAGGAACAAGGCAAGGCTGTCCATTATCCCCGTTATTATTTATCTTGACTTTGGAGATTTTATTAATCAAGATTCGAGAGTCTTCATTTATAAAAGGAATAACTTTGGGCAACAACGCTTATAAACTTAGAGCATTTGCTGATGACTTGGTTTTCACTTTGTCGGATCCAACCGACTCGGCAAGAAATCTGATACAGACATTGATACACTATGGGAATGTCTCTGGATTTAAAGTAAATAATAATAAGACTAAAATATTAGTTAAAAATATGTTTATGAAAGATATAGAAATTTTAAGTAATGTAACTGGTTTTGAAATAGTAAAAAAAGTGAAATACTTGGGGGTTGATATTACTGCTTCTAATGCTAAATTATATATGAATAATTATGATAAGTTATGGGAAAAAGTTCAAAAGGATTTGATGGAGTGGAAGAAATTACAGTTATCATTATTGGGAAGAATTGCAGCAATAAAAATGAATGTTCTCCCCAAGTTTCTTTTCTTGTTTCAGATGATACCTATTTTAAAAAAGGACTCAAATTTGGAAGAATGGCAAAGAGGTATCAACAGGTTTATATGGCAGGGGAAAAAACCTAGGGTAAAATTTAAAATTTTGCAAGATGCATGGGAAAGAGGGGGACTTAAAGCCCCTAACTTAAAATTATATTATGAAGCAGTGGTATTAACCTGGATTAGTGATTGGATTAATTTAACTAATAGAGACATTTTGATACTTGAGGGTTGGGACTTATATTATGGATGGCATGCTTATTTATTTTTTGATAAGAAAATTGATCGGGCTTTTAAATCTCATATCTTAAGGATTGCACTTTTGAGAGTTTGGGAAAAGTATTCATATAAGTTAAACTTTAAAATCCCAATGTGGGCTATTCCGGAACATGCAATACAAGGAATAGTAAGGGGAGTAAAATTACAAGGTATTGTTTATAAAGACTTACTTATGTTAAGAAAACAGGACTGGCAGATTAAATCATTGGAAGAGTTAAAACAGGATAAGTATTCCAGTCCTGGTTGCTACATCTTCAATTGGTTGAGAGATGGCATATAGATCAAAAATTGGGTTTAATGGTAGAAGATGTGAACTTGATAAAACAGATTAAAGATCAAAGTAGAGCCCATATTAGGAGAATATACAGTGTTTTGATAGAATTTGATTCGGAAACAGAATTGGTTAAAGATTGTATGATTAAATGGGCTCA
>NW_015386403.1:2368080-2388297 GCF_001527695.2 Protobothrops mucrosquamatus | reverse complement strand
AAATTTGCAACCAAAATGTTGGAGATGTGGTAGTATGGATGCTACTTATTATCATATTTGGTGGACATGTAGGGATGTTAAAGCTTTTTGGATTAAGATTTGGTGGAATATTCAACAGATTTTTAAGAAAAAGATAAAATTTACACCGCAGTTATTTCTATTGGGTATCATGGATAACTTGGATCAAAAAGAAACGAAACTGATGTTGTATTGTATAACAGCAGCAAGGACCTTAGTCGCTCAAAATTGGAAAAAAAAGATATTACCAACCATGGATGATTGGAGACAGAAAGTATCATACTTTGCAGAGATGGCAAAAATATCCGCGTACCTGAAGGACCATTCTCAGGAAAAATTTATCTCAATATGGAGAAGATGGATAGATTATATTCAGAGGAAGTATGAACTGAAAAATTATTATGTAGCTTTTAATTAAAAATTTAGAATAAAAATAGGTATATTATATATTGATATAATTAAAAAAATTTTTTTTGTTGTAATTTAATGTTATTTTAGAGTCACAGCAATTTTGTACTAGTGTGTAGTAATAATGAGTAGTTTTGAGTAGAATTGGGATTATTTTGCGTTTATTTCCTAGATTAGCTTTGGGAAGTCTTGGGGGGGGGAGGGGGGAATGGGGTAGGTTTGTACTATAGATTTATATGTATATATATGTATGTTTGTTTGTTTTTTGAGGAGGTGCCCGGTGATACCCCAACTGCACAGACGGGATGGTTGAGTGAGAAAAGGAGGTAGGAAAGAGGGAGGAAGGAGGAGTGGTGGTAGGATGGGAGGAGGAAGGTGTATGCAAGTGGAAGAAGGGGGTGCGGGAGGGGGGCACCGGACACGTCCGTGAATGTATTGATTAGTGTTGATTTTTTTTTGGTTGATATTGTGATAAAAGACTTATGTTTTTGTTTTTCAATGAAAAATAAATAAAAATTTATTTAAAAAAAGAAGAAGCAACGGATGGAAACTAATAAAGGAGAGAAGTAACCTAGAACTAAGGAGAAACTTCCTGACAGTTAGAACAATTAACCAGTGGAACAACCTGTCTCCAGAAGCGGTGCATGCTCCAACACTGGAAGTTTTTAAGAAGAGACTGGACAGCCATTTGTCCGAAATGGTATAGGGTTACCTGCCTGAGCAGGGGGTTGGACTTGATGATTTCCAAGGTCCCTTCCAACTTTATCATTATTATTATTATTATTATTATTATTATTATTATTATTATTATTATTATTATTATTATTATTATTATTATTATTATTATTATTATGACTCCTATCCACAGTGCCCAGTGACCAGGTTCAAGGTCAAACCCAGACATTTGTTCTAACAAAAATCAAAACAATTGCACGTTAAATACATTGAATGAATGAATGAATGTATAAATGAATGAATGAATGTGATAATATCCAGAATACTTCATTTATTCACCCATTTCTGTACTTAAAATATATTTAACATATTGTGTAGTTCAGCTTTAGGGGTTTCTGCAGGAGTGGATGTAAAAAAAGTCAAGATGATAGCCATGATCACATTTATCAAAGCCTCACACCTTTTCCATGTGCTTTAATCATGTGATTGCAACCATCATCTTTAATTTTTGGATTTCCCTTGCAAATGCTTCTGTTCAACCCATGTACACTATTACATTGCCGCAAGATATCTGATAAAGAAGAGAAGAAAAACAAATGTTTCCACAGTCTATTACAATACTTTCATTGTAAAAAAAGTATTGGAAAAAAGTTTGTATCTTTTCATTATTATTCTTCGTCCCCAAAATCATAAATGATACCTATCTACAATGTACACCAATTATCTTCTAACCCAATAGTTGTTAGACCCCAAGAAAGAGAACATAGTGCTTGGAGTAACAAACCTTGAAGCCCATTGGTCCTCTTGTGCCTGGCAATCCCATCAAACCCAAATCTCCCTTTTCACCCTAAAAGAAACAATAGAGAAAATTATTCATAATGGCCAGATTTTATTGCAATGGTTGCACTGGTTGATAGCTGTAGTTCATAATTAGAGAAGAGAAATTTCTACATTTCTTAATGCATCCATATCATAGAAAATTACACTGTATAATCTGAGTTTAACATAAGTTCTTTGTATAGAACCGTAAGCAAATGAGTATAGGCTGCTCAGATTGCTCCCTTACCTTTCTTACCATTGGATATAGTTAACCTGGATGGCGCTGAGCCAATTTGCTGATTTGTATCACAGTGTAAGGCAGGGATGGGCAGATTCTGATGGTCTGAAGCTACGGTCACATTTATTTTTGAAAGGGGAGACAACAGAATTGGCCATGAAACATTTAGGAAGATTTTCTTTCCCATTTTTAAAGGGTGTTGAACTAATTTATGCTCCCAAATTTCTGTATTTCTGATATTAGGAAACTATCCCACCAGTTGTCAGCAATCATGTTGCCAAATTTCATTGGGAAGGGTGAAAGAGATTGCAACAAAGAGAGCCTCTTCTTGTACTTTCAAGGAACAGTTCTAATATGTTTTTCAGTGAATTGGTTAAGTTTATAGTCCTAATGTTCTCTGGTAATCTACCATTCAAGTATTAACTAGACACATTGATTATGTGATTAGCTTCTAACTGACCATCTGTAGCCAACTCTCCCACTGCCTTTTCACAGATGCTCTGAAGAGAAAACATGTTCTGATAGATAATTATGTCAACCCATAATTTCACTCTACTCTTATAAAGACAACTATAGATAGAAATGTGTACCTGTAAAGGATAATGTGTATAGCTCAGGGTTGAAATGAGGGGTCCTTGGTGCTCTCTGAGTTTGCTTGTTTTCTTGTAGATGTTTCATTACCCAAACTAGGTAACATCATCAGTGCTAGTAAGGAGTAGGATTTGCTCTCAGTTTATATTCTAGGGGCCTGCCCAGTTGGTTTTGTTTTTTGTTAGACTGTTTACATTGGTTTGTTTGGCCATTCTTTGATTGGAGTATTATTTACATCTTAATTGTTGGTCTAATGTTAATCTTGGTATTAATCTCTGTTCATCTGGATGTTGATTGCTGGAGGTAGACATTTTGGTCTCCCTTTTTGGCTTATTAATTGTCTCTTTTGAATGGTATCGTATCTTGTTTATCTCTATGTGTCTGTTGATCACCGATTTGCCTGAATGCCAATCTTCCAGGAATTCTCTAGTATTTCTGGATTTGGCTTGGTCAAGGATGGTCAGGGTATCCCAGTTGAAACTATGGTTAAGTCTGTCCATATGTTGTGAAATTAAAGGGTTTTCATCATGTCTTCTGACTATTACAGTAGTTAGTGTTTATGGATGAATTCAGCTAGTCTTCTGTCTGTTTGTTCTATGTAGGGGCTGGTAACAGTCTTTAGACTGTATGTTGCAGATGACTTCTGTTTTTTCTTCTAGGGCTACTGGGTCTTTTGGTTTACTTAGGATGTTTTGGAGAGATTTCATTGTTTTGTGTGGTATGCTGATGTCATGTAGTCTGTTGGTGGTTTCTGAGGTGTTTTTGATGTATGACAGTGTTTTCCTTGTTACAATTTTGGGTTGGCTGTGCTATATTGGGTTGAGGCACTTTTCAAGAATGTTGCATAGATATCCATTTTGTTGGAAGATGTTATATAGATGATCTGCTTCTTTTTTGTGCTGTTCAAGATTGCTGCAGTGTTTTTGTGTTCATCTAAATAGTGTTCTTACATAGCTTCTCTTGTGAGAGGTTGGGTTATTTAAACTAAACAGTGGGGACAGTGAGTTAATTGATATAGAACATTTCTGTCCCTAGCAATCTAAAATTAATAGGGTTATCAGTGTGTGTAATATAGGTGTTTGTGCAGGTAAGAATATCAACCTTGCTGTCAAGCAAAATCAGGCTTTTAATAGTGAGTGTCATGCAAAGTGCACTAATCAAATAGGTGATAAGGAAGTAGGGGAACTCAGGTAACACACGGGTTATGTAGAAAGTAAACAGAGGGTCAGTCAAATAGGACTTAAATGTCTATATACCAATGCACAGAGTATGAGCAATAAACAGGGTGAATTAGAAATTCAAGTAAATGAGGGCAGATATGATATTGTTGTCATTATGGAAACTTGGTGGAATGAAACCCACAAATAGAACATACAACTAGAGGGATTTAAATTATTTAAAAGAAATAGACCAAATAAAAGAGGAGGTGGAGTTGCACTATATATAAGAAATAACTACATTTCTACAGAAATAGAGCACAACAATGATGAAAATTGTCTTGAATGCATTTGGGTCAATATAAAAGGGGTGGATGATATTACGATAGGTGTATAGTATAGGCCACCCAACCAAACAGAGGAAATAGATGGACTTTTTGCTAGTCAGTTAACTAAGGCATATAGGAAGCATATCACAATAATAATGGGAGACAAACTCCAAGTAGAAGATCAAACAGGTTCCTGACAAACCTAGCAAACAACTTTGTCTCCCAAAAAATAGAAAAGGCAACTAGGAGATCAGCCATATTGGACTTAATTTTCACTAACAGAGATGAAATGATAGAAGGTGTTGAAGCTACAAGAGCCTTGGGGGGAGAGTGTCATGCAATATTGGAATTCAACATTATGCAAGCACCAGCAGTAGAACATAGTCAAACTAGAGTCTCGGACTTCAAGAGAGCTAATTTCAATAAACCCCAAAAGAGCTTGGGAAAGATTCCATGGATAAGAATCCTCAAGGGGAAAACAATTCAAGAAGCTTGGAAAATTTTGAAAAGTGAGATTATAAAAGCCCAATCTAGCACAATACCAATGAAGAAGAAAAATAACAGCTCTCAAAAAAACCCAGCATGGCTGCATAAAGAACTCTCTGATAAATTGGAAGACAAAAAGAACAAGTATAAAAAGTGGAAAGAGGGGTACATAACTAAAGCAGAATATCAGCAGATACCTGAGCCTGCAAAGAGGAAGAGAGGAAAGCTAAGGCTCAAAATAACCTAAAATTTGCAACAAAAGTCAAAAATAACAACAACAAAAAACTTCTTTCAACATGTAAAAAAAAACAAGAAAAAGGTTAAGGAAATGATTGATCCATTAGTGGGAGAAAGTGGTAAGAAGGTGACAAGCAACAGGGAGAAAGCAGAACTACTCAACTCATTTTTTGCATCTGTATTTACACAAAGGAAAAAACAGCCCAACCTATGAAAAACAGTACCATAAAAAAAAAATTAGAAACACAAGTTAAAATAGGCAAGAAAAATGGTAAGGGAGCACGTGTCCAAACTAGATGAGTTCAAATCACCAGGACCAGATGTATTACACCTAAGGTTCTGAAGGAACTGGCAGACATGATCTCAGAACCACTGAACTATATCTTTCAAAGATTCTGGAGTGTATAGTGTAGGTGATACCTTGCTCAAAAGTAGTAACTCTGAGAAGGATCTTGGAATTCTATTTGACAATCACTTAAATATGAGCCAGCAATGTGCTGCAGCTGCCAAAAAAGCCAATACAGTGCTAAGCTGCATTAACAGAGGAATAGAATCAAGATCAAGTGAAGTGTTAATACCATTTTACAATGCCTTGAAAAGGCTACACTTGGAATACTGCATCCAGTTTTAGTCACCACGATGTAAAAAAGATGTTGAGACTCTAGAAAGAGTACATAGAAGAGCAACCAAGATGATTAAGGGACTGGAGGCTAAGACATATAAGGAATGGTTGCTGGAATTGGGTATGTCTAATTTAATGAAGAGAAGGACTAGGGGTGATATAATAGCAGTGTTCCAATATCTCAGGAGTTGCCACAAAGAAGAGGGAGTCAGGTGATTCTCCAAAGCACCCAAAGGCAGGGAAAGAAGCAATGGATGGAAACTAATCAAAGAGAAAAGCAACCTATAACTAAAGAGAAATTTCCAGACAGTTAGAACAATTAATCAGTGGAACAACCTGCCTCCCGAAGCTGTAAATGCTCCAACACTGGAAGTTTTTAAGAAGAGATTGGACAGCCATTTGTCTGAAATGGTATAGGGTTTCCTGCCTGAGCAAGGGGTTGAACTAGATGACCTCCAAGTCCTTTCCAACTTTATTACTATTACATTACCAGGGGACTGGAAAAGAGCTGATGTAGTTTCCATCTTCAAAAAAGGGGGGCAAATGAATCTAGTAAACTACAGACCTATCAGCCTGACCTCAATACATGGGAAAATTCTGGAAAAAATAATCAAACAATGAATCAGTGAACACCTATAAGCAAACAAAGTCATTACCAAAAGCCAACACGAGTTTGCCAAAAACAGATCATGCCAGACAAATCGTATTGCATTCTTTGACAAGATGACAAAATTAATGGACCAAAGGAATGCTGTGGATATAATTTACTTGGATTTCAGTAAGGCATTTGATAAAATAGACCACAACCTACTACTTGATAAAATGGAAAAATGTGGGTTAGACAGCATCACAACCAGATGGATTCATAACTGGCTGACCAATTGCACTCAACGTGTAGCCCTCAATGGAATAACATCTACATGGAGGGAAGTTTGCAGTGGGGTATCCCAAGGTTCTGTTTTAGGCCCAGTACTCTTCAACATCTTCATCAATTATTTGGATGAGGGTATAGATGGGGAACTCATCAAATTTGCAGATGACACCAAGCTGGCAGGAATAGCCAACACTCCAGAAGACAGGCTTAAGATACAGAAGGATCTTGACAGACTTGAACATTGGGCACTATTTAACAAAATGAAATTTAATGATGAAAAAAGTAAAGTTCTACATTTAGGCAAGAAAAACCAAATGCACAGGTATAGTATAGGTGATACTTCGTTCAATAGTAGAACTGTGAGAGGGATCTCAGAGCCTAGAGGACAATCACTTAAATATGAGCTAACAGTATGCTGCAACTGCCAAAAAAGCCAACACAGTGCTAGGCTGCATTAACAGAAGGATAGAATCAAGATCACGTGAAGTGTTAATAACAGTTTATAATGCCTTGGCAAGGCCACACTTGGAATACTGCATCCAGTTTTGATCACCACAATGTAAAAAAGATGTTGAGACTCTAGAAAGAGTACAGAGAAGAGCAACAAAGATGATAGGGGACTGGAGGCTAAAATGTATAAAGATCGGTTGCTGGAATTGGGTATGTCTAGTTTAATGAAAAGAAGGACTAGGGGTGACATGATAGCAGTGTTCCAATATATCAGTGGTTACCACAGAGAAGAGTGAGTCAAGCTATTCTCCAAAGCACCTGAGGTCAGGACAAGAAGCAATGGATGGAAACTAATCAAGGAGAGAAGCAACCTAGAATTAAGAAGAAATTTCTTGACAGTTAGAATAATTAACCAGTGGAACAATTTGTCTCCAGAAGTTGTGAATGCTCCAACACTGGAAGTTTTTAAGAAGAAACTGGACAGCCATTTGTCTGAAATAGTATAGGGTTTCCTGCCTAAGCAGGGGGTTGGACTAGAAGACCTCCAAGGTCCCTTCCAACTGTGGTATTGTATTGTATTGTATTGTATTGTATTGTATTGTATTGTATTGTATTGTATTGTATTGTATTGTGTTGCGTTGCGTTGCGTTGCGTTGCGTTGCGTTGCATTGCATTGCATTGCATTATTATTACTTTGAAGTGCAGCACTTGGTTGGTATGGATGGTTTTTCAGTACACCTTTGTTTCTAGTTGCCATTGTATTCTCTGTTGATAAGGATATCTATGAATGGTAGTGTGTTGTTATTTTTTTCTTCCCTTGTGAATTGGATTCCTTTGAAGATGTTGCTGATAGTTTTGTGGATGTTTACTAATTGGTCCTATTTTATTATGGTAAAGGTATTGTTTAAACATCTGATCCATATTTTGGGTTGTAGGTGTGGGAGTGCTATCAATTCCAGACAATTCCAGAAATATATACCTATTAACTCAATGTGAATAATTAAATAATAATTTATTTTTATATGAAATCTGGGGTTTGGACATCATCTGCCCAAAGTAAACAACAGATTTTTGAAACTCATCATTTACTGTATTAGCAATCTTTCCATTCCTGGGTTTCAATAGGATTATAATTTACATTATAAATAGGCTGCTTGACAAATCATTCATCAATAGCTTAATCTTACCTTTAGTCCCATTGGACCAGGCCATCCAATAGATCCTGGCATTCCAGGGACACCTGGAGGACCTCGGCTGCCCTTCAAAAAAACAGAGAATGGAGTAAATCAAATTAAAAAAGAAAAGAAAAATCAGGTGTATTAGCATGGGTATTCACATAATTTACTAAACATTCAAAATGACTGTAATGTATAATAGAGTAACTTCAACTAGCAATTAGTCATGACCATGGAGCACCCAGAAATCCAATGTGCTCATCTTTTCCTCATCTGTCACTTCAATGCAGCCATTCCACCAGATTTCAGGAAAGAGAGAATTGGATCTGGCAAGTAAATGGCTTTTGGAATAGGAAGGTCTTGGCCAGGAAGTGAAAGAGAAGGGGAGCCTAACAGATTTATTGGGACAAGAAGAACTTCTATTTCAATTCTAGAGAATAGATATATGATATCTATATATCTCAGATTAATGCATGTTTATCAGTGTTTAATGCCACGTAGAACTTTTATAACATGCCTTAGCATATGCACAAAAGCAGCCTCCCCAACCTGAATCCACTTTAGATGTATGGACTTCAATTTTCAGTATTCTCAGCAATGCCAATATTGGTTGGAGGATTCTGGCCACTGAAGTCCACACCTGGAATGAAATTAAGTTGGAGAAAATTTCTAGAAATCAGCCTTTCCAAATTTGTTGGACTACAACTTCCATCACCCACATCTAGCGTAACCCTGCTGAGTGGAAGTCAGGGGTTGCAGTCCAACATATCACAAGGGTACCAGGTTTAAGACGGTTGCCGCAAACCTTATAAGATATCTTATGCATTTTGTCTTATACCTTTCTTCCTGGTCTTCCAATCTCACCCTGCCAGAGAAAATAATACATCAGTAGGAGGCACAAACAATTTGAATGTAGCTGGACATTTTTAATTTGGTTGATTATCAAGAACAGAGGAAAGCAGCATGTGACAGATCTCTATATTCTTTTTTTATAATCACGACTTCTGTTAATCAGACAGATCACACTCATAAATTGAATACTGAGGGAAATGCAGTGATGACTCAAATACTGAGGCTCTTCCAGGTTTTTGAGGAGACACGTCTGGGGGGAGATTAGAGGACTTCCCTAAATTGGCTGGGGGAAAAAATCTGTAAATGTGTTTAGATAACCTAGTTAGATTGTTCTTTGTCTGAGCAGGAATCTTGCACAATCAAGATTCTGACCATCCAGAGAACAGAAAGCATCTTCAATAAATCAAAATTGTAGCTTCTCTTCAACCTTTCCAATTCAACCTACAATGGTCAAGAGAAAAGTTCAGAAGCAGAAGTTGCATTCCAAACTCCGATTACTGAAGACAAACCTGGGTTACAAAAATCTAGATGGCAGCAAAGATTTAATTTCTGAATCTCTTTGCTACCATCTATATGGATTTTTGAACCCCAGATTTGCTAGCCTTAAAATACAACTTTGTATTCTGATAAGTTTGGTTTAAAGTAATATCTTTGCTGCAAAAATCCAGACTGCCATTAAGCAAAAAAATTAAAAAAAACAACCCTTTTTGCTGCCATTTGGGTATTAAAGGCTAGATATGGTAACCTTCCTTTACAGGTGATCTGCATTTCTACCACAATCAGCATAATCTGCTTGCATTCCATATTTGCATATTGTATGCACAAATTCCCCCAAGGCTTTATTTTTTACATTTAACAAAACAACTTTGGAGCTTACTTTTACTCCCTTTGGTCCTTTCACACCAGGAATACCTTGTGGGCCCTAAAAATAGAAGTACGATGTTTAAAAATCTTCATCATACAATTTGTTCACTGACTTGTCAGTGATAACTTGTGACTTAGCAGAGCTTTTCTTATTTCTTCTTGAAAGAATCTATACCAAGTTTATTCACTTCAATTTGTCTTCAGTTTGGACAGAAAACTTCACATGCAACATGGTTCATGTTTGTTTAGAGCAGCCTCTACTATTTTGGCCTCATTTAATGTTCAGTTTTTAAGTCTTTACCCCTAATGACCAATGAAAGATGTTTCCAACAAGGCTTTTATTGTCCAACTTCCTGATAAACTCTGGAATTTTGTTAGCGACTCCGAATGACATTTTCTTACACTTGTAACTCTATCCTTTGCCTTCACATCTGACTGCATATTTGTTTCTAGAAATACTCCTTAAGGAACAATTAGATGGTGCTTTAATTTGGTAGAATTGAGAGCCTTTCATATGGACACACTATGTGAAATATTGTGGAGAGATAGGATGGAAGCATAACATCTAGAATTTGCGGGGGTGGGGGCGGGAGAAATGATTCTGTTTTAGCAAAGCCAATTAAAAAAGTAGAAAAAACATTTTTGCTATGGTTAGATTAGGCTCCCAGAATTGGCCTAGATGGAAATGAAGCTGGCAAGCACATCTGCCTGAACCTTATGCTACAACAATGGGGAAACTTAAAAAGAAAGAATGTGGCAGCAACAACCATGTTAGCTTTCCAGACCCCTGGACTTGTTGAGAGGTGATATATGGAGACCGGTTAAGTCCTAAGTGTGCCACTGCCTCCACTGAGCCCTTTTCAAAATTAGGTATTTCAGTAGAAAATAAAAGCTTACCTAAGTCTCAAAATCAAAGAGAGGTGGCATGTTCAAAGAGTAACAAATAATTAGTTTAAAGTAAATGTTTCTGAAGCTTTTAATGTTTCGTCCTTGTTTAAGACAATCTGGTCCTATCAAACAAGAGCTAAGATTTCAAACTCATAGAATTCTAATTATTCATAGACCTATAGAAACATTGGATTCCTTACTTATTTATATCATTTATTTAATATTTAATTACTTACATAATTATACAATTATTTCACCAGTTTATTTAAAAAGCACTAAAAGAAACTTTTGCCTTGATGGCTCAACAAGTCTATTAACCAAATGAAGGCCCTTATAAATATACTGTAATTAAAGTAAGGAGGTTGCTTTCTTTTGCATCATTCCCCGTCTTCCTCTCATTGTGCCCCTTTTATTCTTCCATGCCATCTGACAAAGTAACTTATCAGAAAATCTGTCCCCAGTGACCCAATTTTGTCCTTCCAAAATAAAATACTAACCTGGGGGCCAGGAGATCCTGGGGGGCATACAGATTCTGCACAGGGAGATTGTGTTATCTGAAGCTCTTGACACAAGTTTTTCAGATCCAGAGAAAACAACATCTAAGAAATTAAAAAGGGGAGGGGAGGCACAAAAGGACATAAAAAGTAAAATCTGCTTTGAGTTGAATTTGATTCTTGATAATTTTATGGATATATCCATGCAATTTTTTGGGTAAGAGCATGGAAGGGATTTGCCATTGACTTTTTCTAGATGCCTAGCTAAAGCTTTGGTAATTCTATTTTGGCTTCCCATCCAAGTATCAACTTAGCTTCTGAGAGCCAATAAGGTTGATGAGGTACAGTTATCTGTTGAATAAAATTCCACTAGATCTGAGATTGATGCCTAGGAACTTTCTGATATATCCAAGTATTTTTTTCTTAGCAATAATACAAAATCATATGTATGCTCTGCTCCTGGAATGTTTTTTCAACTTCCTGATTCTTCCCATAATTTCCTGGAGATCTTACATCCAAGAACTAACCAGGCACAATCCTGTTTAGCTTCCTGGCCCAAATGCCCAATATACATGAGCAATAGGCCAATGACAGAGCAGGATAATAAAATGCCTCTTTCATCCATTCATGGGTCATTTAGATATTTTCCAATTTCTGATTTCCCAAGTTCTATCCAATGTTTTTGGAAAAGAGTTATAGCTCAATAACTGGATTCCCTAAGTGATGGTTTGATGCATAATCTAGAGGTAGCTGGGTTAACCTATGACACTAAACTCTACATCATGATTTACAAGCCATAAAAGTTAACATGCTAAGCCATAGCAAGGTTTATTCTTTGTGGGAAATAAGGCTGCCAATGGTTATAAGCCATTTCTGTTACTAATAGAATAGAGGTTTCTGGGCACATGAGCAGAGGGCTTGCTCCTAAGCTCACATATGTGTAGCGCCTGTTTGGCCTCTGTGGAAATAGAATACTAGACTACACTGGATTTTGATCTGGTTCTTCTCACTTTCTTTCTACAACACAACTTCCTCAACCAAAATAGACCTTCCTGCTGGTAGCACAAATTGCAAGTAGCAGATGATCCCAGAAATAGAATCTCCCAATAAAGCAGCTGCCATATGATGCTAATACAGGTAGTTCTCTATTTACGACTGTAATTGAACCTGGGATTAGAGTCATAAATTGTGTCAAATTTTAAGCGGGTCGCCACGTGACTACTTTTAATTTTACAAGCTTTTTTGTGGCACGTTAAGTGAATCACCATAGTCATTAACCAAATCCATTGCCCACAATAGGCGTTTTTTATAGGAAACCAGAAGTAAACATTGGTTTCCTGAAAAAAAAATCATAAATCAAAATCATGTGACTATGGCATGCTACAAACTGCCATAAATGTGGACCAGTTGCTGAGCACCTAAAATGCAACCATGTGACCATGGGGTGGTGGGTGACTAGCTGTCAGAACTTTGCATCCAAGTGATAAGCAAGCCAAGTCAGAAGATGCCTGGGCAGGTCCATTGTAACTTAGAATGGTCACTAAGAAACTGGTCGTAAGTCGAAGACTGTCTGTATGGATTATGAAGTTTCTACTGAGTGCGAGAAATAAAGTTCTGCTCCTTGCAAAGCAATCAGAAAAGAATAATGAAGTAACAGTCAGAGGGCATACATCATGCTCTTTCACCTATTGAACAGGAGTTATATAATACAGATCGGGCAAGAGACTTAGACTGTCCCTTTATGGAATATTGAATTCAGCCAGTAAATTTGCAGGCAAATAAAGATACAGAATAATGAAAAGTCTTATCCTCCTGGCATTTTTCATCTTAAGAAAGCATAAAATTGTATTAGGTACTATAGCTTAATTGTACACAACTGAACATCATTTTCTCTCACACATTCCAGTAATGTTATTTAAGGTCATTACCCTTGAGTGCAGCATAAGGCTTTGCATCTTTTCTATGTCAAGTGTTTTGAAGATTTTTACGGGCTGTGGAATTGGTTTCTTTTATTTCAGATTCTGGCTGGAAATGAGCTCATCCTTTTCCTTTTGAAACAGTGGAAACTGAAGGAAAAAATCCAACACTTTAAAACAGATAGATAGATGAGATTTTCAAAGAAGAATGGACGATCATTTGAGCCATGGCAGTGCAGTGGTTTTAGAATGCAGCATTGTAGGCAACTCTGCCCAAGCCTGAAGTTCAATCCTGACAAGGCTCAAGGTAGACTCATTCTTCCATCCCTCTAGCATTGGTAAAAGAAAGATTCAGATTGTTGGGGACAATATGCAAATAATACTTCTACAGAGAGTTCTGTAAAACATTATGAGGCGGTATTTAAGTGTAAATGCTATTGCTCTATGGGGAACATCCAGGGGCCAATAGGCCTGAAGTTACCTCTATGTATTTTACTCAGTACCACATTTCCATACAAGCTTTATTTATTTTTTATTTATTAAATGTACGTGCCACTCATCTTATTGTTGAGGGAGATACTGAAACATAATGGATCAATCTAGAACATGTACTAAAAAGAGAGAAAAGGTACACTATTACCATTCTTTCATGCAAGCTCAGTTGCATGAAAACACCTCTTGTCATATTCTCCTAGCAGGGTTTTTTTGGTGCTGCCTCACTGGAATTTTTGACCTCTTCATGCTGATTTTTATGGCAGTCCCATTATATTCTTGGTTTTATTGCTAGAATTCTTCCTATACTACTGTATGTTTTACATGTTGACCCATAGTTTTAGTGCAGCTTGTGGGATTTTTAGGAGGAATTCAAGGAAGAGAGTAGATTAAATCTATTTTAAGTCTCAATTATGTCCCTTCATTTGCAATGAAATAATTAGAAAAGATGTTGTGGGTAAAGATTTATTATAGCTAATATCATACAAAGGTTGGGAAGTCCTCCAATAAATGTGATATGATATAATGGATTTCTGCAACTATTAGAGGTTGGACAGGACTGTGGCACATTTTGTCCAATATCAAGGAACATCTTAATATTTCAGTAAAGATACATACTCCAATTAAATGTTATGGGATCTTTATTTACTTCTGGTTTGTGGTTTATTTATTTATTTTTACATCTGGAAGCTTGATGCCTAAGTGTTTTGAGATATAGTTATTGATGTTAAACTGCATTTTTATAGATGGCAAATTGAACCTAGTCAACTTACTCTATTTAAAATGAAGATGATCCTGTCTTTAAGATGACATCACCTTCCCCAAAGTAAGATGTAAGATGAGATGGATGGATGGATAAAGAGATGAGAAAGATAGAGAGAAATAGAGATAGATAGATAGATAGATAGATAGATAGATAGATAGATAGATAGATAGATAGATAGATAGATAGATAGATATAGACACAGACAGACAGACAGATAGAAACCCTGTACAAATTTCAGCTTCTCTACCTGTCAATCAAACCTTGCCAATTCAGCTAAGTAAAACCCTTTTTCCTACATAATAAATGTTTCAGTATGACTCATTATTACTGTATGTATGTATACATTTATGTGCATATGCATATATATTTATCTGCCAGAAGCTATATTGTAATACAAAACAATAGGATAAAAACCATTAGTAATCCATATGAAATGCCTGTAAAATAAGGTTTGTAAGGGTCCTTAGGTACTCTCTGAGCATGGTTGTTTTCTTGCAGCACTGATGATGTTACCTAGTTTGGTAATGAAATGTCTGTAAGAAAATAACCAAGCTCAAAGAGCATCAAGGGTCCCAGTCAAGGGAGGGCTGTCAGAGAGATTACTTATGGACTAAATTCAATCCTGACCTACAAATATTCTTTTCCAACATAAGATATACTATTTAGAAATTCATTTTATTATTCTATACTATTTCTATACCAACCACTATTTTTCATATACAAGCCAGTTACAAAAATATACTACACAAACGTACACCTATCGACCCACTCACCCACCCATTCATTTGTTTGCAACAGGTCTTCTCAACAATTATAACAGATCCCATCCTCCATTCACAATTATAAGGGGAAAAACCTGTCTTGATAGCCCTCCAGATTCTTCCTAAAGTTCCCTGCCAAAGGACAAAGAACAGAAGTACAAGGAAGTAAGGAAAAGGGGAGAAACTGTGATAATGGGCTATCCAGGCATTATAGTAAAATAGTTAGACTATTTTCTTAAGTCTTCAAGTTTCCTGGAGAAAAGTGAAACATGAGTATCCACAAGGAGGAAATAAAAAAAATCAAGATGGCAATACACATAAAAAGGGTGGAGCTTTGATGAAATGATTGTGTCTACCATCTTGACTGTTTTTTAACCCTCACCTCCATTCCTTGTACATCTCTGATGCAACATTAAAAGGAAAAGGCTATCGTCAAGAGAATAATAAAACACTCAGAAGCTTTTATTAACAATGAATAAAAACAGTATGGAATGGAGCAAGGGTGGAAAAGACAGAAAATATCTGCAATCCCAGGGCTTTTTTTGTCATAGAATGCCCAGAACAGTGTTCTGGCACCTTTTTTGGATGGAACCTTGTTGGCAAGGCGGGTTGTATGACGTGTGTGAGTTCCGGCACCTTCCCCCCCCCAAAAAAAGCACTGTGCAATCCTATGGCGATTGACAAGTCAGTCCTGCCAATCTCACTATCTTTACAAGCAAAACAGCAGATGTAAGTTGATGCCCATTAGAAGAGATGGTACCTTCCATTTCTTCATCTCTTTCAATCTAATCATTTTTAGTATATGTGCTTCTGAAGTGAGCACTCTGTCCAATCATTTTTGACATAGAATTATGCTCCACTTAATTTTGTAGGCAATTATAACACACCTGCAGTGTTATGTGAGATCTGTTTGGAACTTTATAGCAGCAGTCCCCAACCTTTCAGCTTGGCGGCCTTGGCGGGGGGAAGGGAGAGTTCTGTGTGAATGGCAGGTGCATGTGCATCGCTCATGTGAGTGGAGCTGCACATGTGAGCTCAACTGCCTGTCACTTGCGTGAGTGAAGCTGCATGTGCACACATGCTCACCCACCACTTACACAGCATAGTTCTATGGCTGCAGCCCAGGGGTTGGGGACCCCTGGTTTATAGAACCTGAAGACAAGTGAAAATTTGTTGCACAACCGATCTGGCTTGCAATGAGATGGAATCAGTTGATTGATAACAATTGTTCAGACATTTTGCAAATTAAGGGAAAGAGCATAATGTCTCTCATTATGAATGTCTTGTCTTCTCATGTTCTTTAATATTGGAAGCCATATATCGCTTTCCATTACTCCATAAGACATGCAGGTTATCCTACATATGGGGCAATGGATAAGTAGGCAGGTTGCAAAAATAAATACCCCCTTGGCTTGAAACCCCAAGATGCAGAGGCTGAAGCCATAACGATTAATCTCCAACATAAAAATGAAATCAAGGGGAAACATAAGCCAGGATGGCATGAATTTTCATATAAGATCAGAGGCAGAGCACATGGTGCAAGATGAGAGACAGGATCCATTGCAACTCTTGGAAATGCTTACACTAGACAGCTGATACAACTTTATCAATTACAACTTCGTTAAAGAAACCTTTGCCAAGTCATCACTTCATTTTAAAATCTGCATGTATTTTATTCACAGTTCTACAATTAAAACTTTTAATATCAAAATTATTAATTTCAATTTTATTATATTATTGCTCTGAAATGTACTTAAAATATATAATGCTTTTGAAAAAGAATCATAATGTAATCTTCTTGCATGCTTGCTCAGAAATAAATCTAGTTAAATTCCATCAATCTTCCCTCAGATGAGTACAGTAGCTATCAGATTATGGTCTTAATCTAGTTTAGTTATTAGAATTGCATAGTGCCCTACGCTATATACTCTTTATATGATCTGGTGGTTTCTAACAAAAGGTAAGAAAATATATATGCTTAAATCTATACTTACAGAATCCCACCCATGTGTGAAGTGTGATGGAGGAAATAATGGTGGTGGTGGAGGAGGAGGGGGAGGAGGAGGAAGAAGTGCAAGAGCGACAAAAGAGCATCCTCGGTTAGTATTGATCCGCTTCTTCTGGTCCAGGCAAGGCAGGGCTGTTGGAGAGATTAATTGTGGACTTTGATCAGCTTTATTTATATTCTCAAAAAACTGTACCGTGAAACACAAATGTAATATAATTCATTGTATTTGGAGAAAGATACACTTGCACACATTATTAAAATCATTAAAGCTGTGTAAAAATTATATAGAGATTGAGGTGACAGAGATAATAGAGATATAGGAAGGAAGCAGTAATAGTTCCAACACCTTTGTGGCTTTAAGTAGAATCCAGTTTATCATTCCCCTCACCCATCAAGATCACCACTTAAAATATTTTTGCTCCACCATTCAGATCTCTCTTTACATCTGGACTGCTCAGCTATCATTTTTGGTCTTCAAAGCCTTGGGATCAATCAAAAACAGATCACAGTTGTTTTCCTCAGAGCTACCCACAAGATGCAGAGTTGTTCTGGATGACCCAACTAACAACTGATTAATATAGGAGGGCAAAAATCACCACAAGTAACCAGCTTCTTGCTATTCTGCTCCATCTCCCCCCAATTCTCTGTCTTATGTGTTTGATTCCTTTCCATCACTGATTTCAAAAAAGCAAAGCCAATTATTGTGAGAATGACTGACAAAATCAACCCTTACTCAATTTAATAAGATTAGCGTGCGAACAGTGTGATGCTTTGGCAGCTAATCAGCTATAAGGAGAGGAACAAATAGCCAGAAGCGGAGCGAGAGAAACAAATAACCATTAACTCTATTTTATCATTTCAAAATGTTGGTGGTCCAAATCTAATGGCACTGACTTTTCAGAATCTCATGACTTACTGACCCAAGAAGCAGAAGTATGTGGACAGAGTGTTGAGAATTTGCTCTGAGTTCCTTTTATTTGTTCTTTATCTAAGAGATTACTAATCTGAGATCACTTTCTTCTGCCTGTCTTTCCAGGCACGCATACATGGAATACATGTTGGACTTAAGATGTAATTGGCTTTGCCTGTCCCAATCATATATTTCCTATAAACATATAGGCTTTTTCCACCATAATTATAAAACTCATTTCACTAATCATCAGTCTGGCTAGATTCACATCTTTAGGAATGTTCACATGCCCAGAGAGAACACTTCAATTTCAAACCTGGTTTTTAGTGATTGTTCCTGAGGCACTTTGATTTCAAAATTGATCAGTTCCACTGCTTCACAAGGGTGTGGTGTGAAAGCACAGGGAACACAATCTGTCAACCTGGGAGTTGTGCTGAAGCCCTGTTTGGAAGAACTTCCACAATATTGTCAGAAAGAGATCAGTGTAAGAGTCCAACTTGGAAGGGATCTCCTAGCTCTTTCTAGGTATTGTGTATTATTATAATTAGGGGAAAACGGTAAAATAAGGCAATGTATCTATACACATTTAGTCCTTGTGCTAACTTAAAACTAATAGTTATTTTTTAGAAAAGTAAAATACAAGTCACACATACTTCTCTGATTTGGCTAATTTCTCCTTTACTGCTATATTTTTATGCCTTCCAAAGAAGTCCCATTAACTCAATTTCCTTTCATAGTAAACATTGCCAATAGCTTTGAAACAATTCTCTGCTCCAATTCCATTAATCCGTTCTTTTGATTTAAGCCTAGCTATAGCCATTTGTAACTATTATTTTTAATATAATGGTGGAAATTTATTATAATTCTGAAGATAGTTTGCCCTTCTAGAGTTGTAATTTGTGGCCTTTGGAGTGAATGTATTTAGTGCATCTCCATCACACTTAATATTTATCAATATAAGCACAGATCATATAAGATAATATAAGCACAGAGCTATTTTGTCCAGTCTGGATGTTTTCCAGTTGTGTGGACCCCATAATTTCCACTTATGATCATGGTAGGCTGACTTGGGATTTTGGGAATTTATGATCACATGTCTGCAGGACATCCACATTGGGAAAAGTTGTACAGTTGCCATACAATCTTGCAATCTGCCCATCCTTCTTTTAGTTTTCAGAAATTAAGTCCTAGTGTCTGCTTTCCTATAAGGATTGTACCTCCTTTAAGCACATGGTAAATAATATAGCCATGAAAAATCCTACTCAGTCATTCTATCTGAAACACTCATGCAGTCAGTACACAGCTTAGGAGATTCTGGATTCTCACAGGAGAATGTAAGTGAACGAGCACGTTGTACTTCAGTGGATCACAAGACAAGCAAGAGGGTTTCTATTAAAAGGCCATTGAATAATAGGCCTGTGATTCATTCTGTGGGATCTACTCATTCTTTTGGCATCATCTCTGTGTTTCCTAGCTTTGTTATGGCTCAGTATCAAACCCGAAGTTCCCTGACTCAAAGAAGTCTTTCCCTTGGAATGTTCCCCAGCATTGTTTTACCAGCTGTTATACTGCAAGTCATGCTCTCTATTGTAGCTTTTACATCTTCAATATTTTGTGTTCGACAAATTGCCTTTGAATGAACAGTTTCTACTTCTGAAGCTAGACAGATAAGCAAAGATTTTATTTGGCATCAGTTAGGAAGAAGGCTTGTTCTCTTCTGTTCATTTTCTACAGTTGCCTTCTTGTAAAAAGAAAGGATTCAAATCACTTCTGTATTATCACCAGAAAAACCCTCGGTAGTTAAGTTTGTGGGAAGAGTTTGATTTTACAATTACACTATCTATCTATCTATCTATCTATCTATCTATCTATCTATCTATCTATCTATCTATCTATCTATCTATCTATCTATCTATCTATCTATCTATCTATCTATCTACCTACCTACCTACCTACCTACCTATCTACCTATCATCTCTATCCATTCATGCATGGCAGTTCCCGCGGCACCTGGAGGAAGCAGATTATCTAGACCCATACCAGTCGGGCTTCAGGCCGGGACACAGCACGGAAACGGCATTGGTCACGTTGGTGAATGATCTCTGGAGGGCCCGGGACAGGGGTTATTCCTCTGTCCTTGTACTTCTGGACCTCTCAGCGGCTTTTGATACCGTGGACCACGGTATC
>NW_015386403.1:2329689-2367515 GCF_001527695.2 Protobothrops mucrosquamatus | reverse complement strand
TTGTTAATGATTTTAAAGTTTCAGGGGATTTTTAAGGATAATTTTAATTGATCGGCCTATTTAAATATTTCTTTTTAATTCGGCTTTTAATTATTGTATTTGTATTGTAGTTTTATGAGGCTGTTAGCCGCCCTGAGTCCCATGAGGAGAAGGGCGGGGTATAAATTAAATTATAAATAAATAAATAAATAAATAAAATAAATGCACCTATCAATCTTTCAGGACTAAAATTCACACTCTCCTGGTTTTTATCCTGGTGCCTTAAATCATTACATGAAACTATATACAATTTAAGTGGATGGGGAAAAATTGTACTTGGGAGCCAAAGGTGGCAAGACCAAACTGAATTTATTCTATTGTATATGTCAGTGGTGGCGAACCTATGGCACGGGTGCAAGAGGCGGCACTCAGAGCCCTCTCTGTGGGCACGCGCACCGTCGCCCCAGTCCTAGGCCTTCAGCTGGGTTTTATAAAACCTTTTCACTTTAGGCCTTTGCCGCCGTGTGAAAAAAAAAAAAAGGTTCAATCAATCAGTTAATTTCAACTTCTCGCAGGGAAAAAAAAAGTTCTTGCAAAGTTGGAATTGATTGAACTTTTTAGTTCAGCCACGCCTACCCAATGGGCCATACCCACCCAATGGGCCACACCCACCCGGCACCCAACGGTGCATAAATGGGTTTTGGGTTGCAGTTTGGGCACTCGGTCTCTAAAAGTTTCGCCATCACTGGTATATGTCATTTTTTATATATCACCATAGTCTAGTGTTTCCAGAAATATTTTAAATACATATATACATACATCAAGGAAGGAAGGAAGGAAGGAAGGAAGGAAGGAAGGAAGGAAGGAAGGAAGGAAGGAAGGAAGGAAGGAAGGAAGGAAGGAAGGAAGGAAGGAAAGATTTAAATAGAAATGCAATAGTAGAGAAGAAAATAGTGTGGAAGAGAATAATAAGATTAGAGAAAGCGAGAGGGAGAAGGAGAGAAAGCCCAAAATATCTTGTGAACTCTGCGGCTAAGTAGCACTTTAATCATTGGTTTCATTGCTTTCCTTTTGTAGAATCCCTTATTTTAAAACTGACCTTGGAGTAAACAATTCTTCAATTAGACTGTCATAACCATTTAAAAATTGCCCCCCATTCTCAAAGTGATTTCAGAGCAGGATCTGGAGAAGCAAGACCTGAAACACAGCCAAGTTGACTTACCAGGTTTTGGAATACTGTAACAAAATTTATAATTTTAACAAGGAAGGTTGCGGCAGGGACCAGGAAATGTGCCCTTTCTGCTGTACCATCTACTCTCTGAAACGTTGTCTCTCCTGGGATTGGGATATCTCTGACCCTGAAGGCTTTTTGAAAGGCCTGAAAAACCTAGTTACTGGTACTGAGGTTCGAAGAGGGCCCTGTTTTTGGCTGCATTGACACTGACAGATTGTAATATCTATTGGCTAGTATTTGTATTGAATTTCTTTTTGTATTGTGTTTTGACTGTTTTATTTGTTTTTATGATTGTTTGTCATCCAGTGTTACCCAGTTTGAGATGAGCAGCTATACAAATTAAAAAAAAACACATAAATAATAAACAGAATATTTAAATCCTGTTAGGGTCCTCAATAAGCTATAATTGTGGATTGAATCTTTTTCTGATATTGACAGGGTGCAACATATGACCTAGAATCCAAAATTACTAACTCTACTATGAATGTACATTAGTTTATATAACATACAAGTAGCCCCTACTTGCCATTTCTTTTACTGCTACACCATTTTACCGCTGTGGCTCAGAATATGGGTTGACACTTTGTACTTTTTACATGATCTTCAAAGTCCTGCTTGCTGACTTAAAAGTTTGATTAAAAAAATAATTACCAACTATCATAATGAAATGAAATCTACCCCCATGCACAGCATAGCGGGGTAATAGTATGCTTCCTAAAAAAAAATTTTAAAAGAGAGAGAATGAGAATGAGAATGAATTAATTTTTTTTTCTAATAATTGTAACAGGCCAGGCAAGATTTCTATGGATCAGCAGATGAAATAAGGAAACCACGTGTCCTGTTTTACAGAAGATTTTCCTTAGTTTGACATAGTTTTGTAATCATTTCTAACTGAAAAATTAAAGTTATTATTTAATGAAGGTTAGATCAGAAACCTTCATGACGAAAAACTCTACTGAGAGGACTCATAAGTCATTTAGTTATAATTTACCCCAACACAGTGAGATGCCTTTTATTAAAGTACATGCATATTTTTCTCTAAAGAAACTACAATAACAATTGGAGATAACAGAAGAGAAGTGAAAGAGCTGAAGAAAAATCACAAAATATAAATATCTGCAAATAGAACAACTATGACAAAAGAAATCAATAGTAATAGATGCCTCATAGACCACTTGAACACCAACGGCACTTACAAAATCCCTATCAATCAATTTCAAAAGGCTTTACTTGGAACAGCTTACATCCTTTGACAATACATTTAATTTTATTAAACAACAACATCTACCTATCCCACTCGCCAGGTGAACAACATGCCAGATCTAGTCTAAACAGCTTTCTGGCTGAGGGACTCGCCAGGTGAACAACATGCCAGATCTAGTCTAAACAGCTGGCTGACTGAGTGATCAATCAAAATATAAAAGATGGCAAGTGTGATGAAGTAAGGGGTCTGCCTCTCCCTCACAAAAGGCCTGAGTGAACAGACAGATGTTTACTGCTTTCTGAATAACAGCGGGGCGGGGGGGGGAGAGGGGGCATCCAGAATTCAGGGGTCCAAATAGATGAACAAATCTCACAAAAATCTTTCATGACATTTAATATCAAAACAACAAAAATAAGTAACATTGTGTGGCCCTTCCATGGCACCCAGAATTTATTCCCAGAGATGTGTGTCTCATTCTGGTTTACTGTAGAGATGACTCAGATGATTTAAAAAAAACAAGCTAGCAAATCATCCTGCTTACAAAGGTTGCCAGGCCCAGAAACATTGACGGAAAGAGCACTGCACTTTATGAATATTCCTCAGCAACAGAGAACTCAGGTTGTTCTTGCAAGACCTGAGCCCAAAAAACTTGCATAGCAGGAAGGTGTTGAAGCCCAATATGGATATGTTATGAAAGACTAAAATAAAGTACAGGTTTCTTCCACTCCCAATTACCTCCCCCATTCTCCAGAAACAGTTCTCAAGTTTCAAGGCAACCATCCATACTACCACCAATTTCAAAGTGCAGAGAAGGTGACTTCATACAATCAAAGTCCTCTCCAGCTGACTAGAACAGAACTGCCACGTCCAGCCTCTGTTTTGTTTTACATTTCACATATCTGAACTTTTTCATTGGAAGAAGGGATAGCAGAGCTGACAAGCCATCACAATGCTGAGCCCCCTCCCTCCCAACAAGGCAAGCTATGGAGACCTAGCCTTTGCAGGGTGGGAGAACAGCTGAGGAGCTAAGAGCAAATGTATGCAAGAGTTCCCACCAATGGAAACTCTCCAAACTCTATGAGAAAGCAGATTTGGTGGGTTTCCTTTAAAACTGCTGCAAAGCCAGTAAGAAATTGGCCAAAACAAAGAAAATGCATTAAAAAAAACCCATCCATAAATATTTTCACCCCTGCAAATGTGTTGTTAGTAACTCATCTGCTACAGCAGAGCCAGATGGAAATGAAGAATCATGGTCACACGTTACCTTATGTAACCTAAAACCTTGAAGCATTTCCTTTAGAAGTGATGTTTCAGCATCAACAAATCAGGGCTAGATAAAACCAAGAGGATCACTATTTCTGGAAACAAGAGGGTGCCTAGTTTTGGAGATGTTGGGTTGGGGGAACGAACCCATGGTAAAACCACACGTCTCTTTATCACTGCAACATGGTCTCATGGTGATAGTCTAGCTAAGTCAATTATTTTGCTTCCAAGCTGTATTTGTTTAATACTCTGCTTAGTAACCCTGTTTAGATGCTTTAGCTAGTTTGTTTGTTTATTTGTTCATTTTAAATTAGCATCTCCTGAGAGAAGGCCTTTACTTGTACCAGATAGAAATAAGAGAGAGGGATTTCCCCCTCCTGCTGTGCAACATCTCCATTAGACATTTGCTATGTGTATTCAGTATAGATGCTTTGAAGCATCAAGTACACAAAAAAGATGAAGGAACTTTTGCAAGAGGTCAACAGACAATGGATATCCAAACTGTAGGTGCCTTTTATGTTTGTATATATAAAAAAAGACTTTTAAAAGAGAGAAAATACAAAATGACAATAAGATTTTATTGCCCTTCTAGTCTTTCCTTTGACCTCTGCAAATTGGTATTTGATCACTGCACAAAATGGATTTATGAACTTTAAGAGAGTATCTCAGTAAGCACTGTTCTAGACACTATATTAATTTGTGTTAGTTCAGTTTATGGGTACAGGATTATTTATTTGCTTAAATAAACATTTATAAATGAGCAAAGGCAAGAAGGGAAGGATGACAGGGTTTTAAACAGTATTTTCTATTTAAATATAACTCCTGAAAATGTCAAATGTCTTCTAACAAAAAAACTAATATTTTTAATAACTACTTCATAACTAATATGTCTAATATATATAGTGCAGTAGAGGCACAGATGTGTAGTTGAGCCATGAAGTTATACTGAGGTTTAACAGTTATAAGAAACCTAAATCTGAAGTCAATATTTTAAAGAAATATTAAATGTTTTATGCAATAGTTGTATCCAATCTAATTCTTAAAATAATTTCTTCAGAATGGTTCTCTCTGATGCCTTTAATAATTTTAGGAAGTTAACATCCCTTTTGAGAAAGCTGTGAAGTTCACCTTTACAACTACACGTTGTAGTAACTAATGTTATTCAGACAAGTAGTTATCCAGTTAGCATGAGTTCAAAAGTAGACTTAAATTTTTAAATTGTTGCTTTCCATCCCAGCGGTAGGGACTTCCAGTATGCCTACTGACAAAGAAATCTTTTCCCCGAGGAGGGAAAATTGATTATTGAAATTGATTGAAAGGAAGATATTTCCTATTCCCTGTCTACTTTCCATTGCATACAGCTGAAGGAAAGTTTAGGATTAGAGTGGTAAATAAGACTCCCTTCACTCAGACAATTCACACTGGGTCTGCAGTGTTGTTGTTTTTTATAGCAGTTGGCTATCAAATTTGTCTAAATTTTTGATAGTCTAAGTATTATTTTTCATAAGATACTTATCCTGGTTATGCAGGATAAAGTCAGAAATATGTTAACAAAATGGATAATACAATATAATTAATCTCTCTTCTCTGGTGTCCAAGTTAAATAACATCTTCAAGTGAACATGAACTGTCGAAATAAAGCACCGATATTACAGGAGAGAACGTATTTCCTGGGGATGTGATTGGTTTACTGTTAAATAGGAAATGTTCACTCTTAAATCTTGAAATATAATATATATATGTGTGTGTGTGTGTGTGTGTGTTATGTTATATATATGTTTGTGTGTATATGTGTATATATATATACACACATATATACGTATACATATACATACATACATACATACATACATACATACATACATACATACATACATGATACAGCTTCAATTACATTTGCGATCAAGTTTCTCAAAGACTTTGTAATTAGAAGGGATTAGAAACAAAAAACTTCTTTCAAAAAATCACCTAAGAGAAGATATGTAACTCACCAAGAGGCAAAGCAAGGCTGTCATTTACCTGCTGAAATGGAGAAGATACTGTCGACAAAAGAGGTTTGAGACAAAGCCCAACAGAAAAAGAGCTGAAGATAAAATCCCAAAGCAATCCAGCTGAGGATAACCATTCTGGCTGTGAGCTGTATGATTTCTTGACCACTATCTTTTCTGCTTGCCTTTCCTCCTTTCAGCCTCTCACTGGTTCGAGATGTTTATGTGTGCATCTCTCTCTCTCTCTCTTTCTCTCTCTCTCTCTCCCCCCTCCCTCCCTCCCTCCCTCTGTTCTTTAGGGAGAAAGAATGCTAACCATTTCCCATTAAATCTTCTCCTTACACTAGACAGGGCTATATTTAACTCAAGCATTGGATCAGATGCCCCCATCACAAATACCAGCTATTAAAACATAGCCAGAGCACTAATGAAGAGAAGGAGGGTGTGGTATGAAGCTGAGTGGGAAAGCCATGTCTCTGATTGATAACTAGATGATCACTGAGCTAAATCCATTCATGAATGAAGATAACTCCATTAACAATTTCAACATCCGGGACATGCAGATAGTAACCTCATGTGTTTTTTTCCATAGTGTTTCCATGTCTATAATTCATTTCAAAACTTCACGTGATTTAACACATTAAATTGAGTACTAGAGTGCTATTTAATACCAAGTGCCAAGGCCTTCAGCCCATGAGGACCAATGTGGGGGCTTGGAAGAGCTAATTAGCATTTTGATAAATTAGTGCTTTGTACTGTAATGGGTTTTCTCTGCAGAACCTTTGTCAATGCATAAGAATGTTTTATTTATTTTGTGTCCAGATCAAACCTTAAACCACCAAAATGAAGCCACCTTTCTCACTTTATCATTGGGCAGAAAATAATCATGTTTGGCGTATTCTACTGATAGTAAGTGGCAGATCCACAAATGGGCTGGACCCTGCATCTCTCCACATGCGCACATTGTGTTGTTATCCACCAGCACTCCCTATTTAGTCTTACACTTAGGCACTCTGATCCATAAGAATGCTGAGTCTATGTTTTTAAAATTTCAAATAATCTACTAACACAAAGAAGTTGGAGATGTCTTTTCTAGCAAATATCGTTAGGTCTGACTTATATTTATTGTAATGACACAGAAATAACCATTCTTCAAGAAAGGTATTTTGAATTTTCAGTAACTAAAATAAAAAGACTTTTCAGTCTGTTTTAAAACTTTCCATCTTGTAAAAAAAATTATATGTTACAAATACACTTCATGTTTTATATGAATTGTGAACCAGAATTTGCCCTGGGCTTCATCCAAACCCTTTTCTGCAGCAGTCTTTGATAGGAAAATTATATTATTATTGAAGGGCAAAATGTTTTTCAGGGAAACCAGTCTGCAGTTATGGGGAAGACCTAGTAAACTTCCAAGGAATGTCAGGGTCTCTAAATAGAACAGTTTGGAAAGTACTGCTCTAAGGGATTAATTCTTTGGCCAGGTTGCAATGATGCAGATATACTGGAGTCTAGATTATCCCTATTATACCTGAAATATAGATAAGAGAGAGCATTTTATTTTCACTTAGCTAGTATGGCATGTTCCGTGTAATTCTCAAGTTCAAACAGAAGCTATAAAACTTTAACTCCAATCTCTATACATATATTTCTGTGCTATTGAGTTTCAAAGATCTCATAACTGATCACAATCTGGTCCAAGCACTTAGCTTAGATTTTCAGATCTTCTCTTCAAAGAGCAGGAACAGTGCAAGCAAAGATATTGAAGTCTTGCTCTCCCTCACTCAATTAGAAAAAATTATAATCCAAGCCACCTCTTGGTTACCAATACATTCTGCTATAGAGGATCAGTAACTGCATGCAAATTGTAGGCATAGCTGAATGGCACCATTCTTTTTGGTCCCTCTTTTTTATTTATTTAGGAAAATGTATATGGCTGCCTAACTCACTGTTAGACTGCAGCTTTGAAGAATAAAAACCCAATATAAGAAACAATAAAAAGCAATAGCCCCTTACCCCCACCTGGCAACAACACTCAAATGAGTCATTTGATGGGTTCTATCCCACTCTGGGCTCCCCAAGTCCATTGACAAAACTAGGTCTTCAGGGCCTTATAAAAATGCATCAAAGTGGAGGGCAACCTTATCTCCGCAAGGAAGATGTTTCACTTGGACTGAGCAACCACAGAGGAGGCTTTTCTTCTTGGTCTCACTAGATGGACATCCTTAGGGAATAAACCAGTAGCATTCCCAGACTCCCTATCTGGTGGGTCAGGTAAATGTGACTGGGAAAAGGTGGTCCTTCAAGAAACCTGATTTCAAGCCATATAAGTCTTTGAAGACGATAACCAGCAGCTTGAATTGGACTTGGAAGCAAATTAGTAGAGTTCTTACAAAAAGATGACACGTGTGCACATCTAGACCACCACATTTTGAACCAATTGAAGCTTCTAAATATTTTCAAAGACAGCCACAGTAGAGTGCTTCGTAATAGTCAAGACAGGAGATGACTAATGCGTATGTGACTGTGAGCAAGGACTGTTGGTCTAGGAAAGGGTATAGCTGGTGCATTACCCGCATTTTTGTCTAGACCTTCCTGGCCATGACTGCTACCTGCTCCTTGAGCAGGCATCATGAGTCAGAACCCTCAGAGTTTGCACCAGATCAAGTGCCACCCAATCCAAGACAAAGGTGGCAATTGTCCATGGAACAAAGGAACCCAAACCCAGAGCCATTCAATCTTAGTCAGGGTTGTTTCAACCTGTTGCTCCCAATCCAGCCCTTAATAGCCTCTAAGCACTGCAAGAGGGAGGTCACAGCATTGCTTAACTCACCACAGGCTGAGACATACAGTTGGGTGTTATCAGCATACTGATTGCTCTTGCCCAGTGGCTTCATGTAGATGTTAAACAGAAATGCGAAAGTATCAAACCCCGAGGGACCCCCAAAACAGGGGATGAGGGCTGGACCTTTCATTTCTTATCAACACTGAGAGTGACCACAGAGGAAGGAAGTGCACCAGGACAACACAGTGCCCCCCACTCCCAAACTGCTCCAAAAAGATACCAAGGTTAATGGTATTGAATGCCCCTTTTTGACATTTCCTTTTCTCTCTTTCTTTTTTATTCTGAATTTTACTTCAAGGGATGAGACAGATATGCAAAAGTGTTACAAAAGATTTTAAAATAAAACCAGGCTAAATAATAAATTAAGAGATACATTTGACTCTGATATCTTGTTGTTGTTTCCAAGTTATACCTTGTTATACCTCTTTGTAAAAGAGTCCCCAGTTTTCTAACTATCTGAATCCTTCTGTATCAATGTCATTTCAATTTTTGGGACCACACAGAAACCATAATATGTCATAGATTAGGATTCAATAAAATATGTTTCGCTGAACCTGAGGAGTTCCCACTAAAATAAAATTGAAATCTCAAGTGATCATGAAAATCTCACAAGATTTTGTAATCCTCTGATTTCATCATTTAAATACCTTTATATGGCAGAAATGCTGCCAATCACTTTTCAAAATGTATTTAAGCTTAATGTATTATTGTGGCTTCTTTTTGAGTTGGTAGAGGTCCAATAAAGGATTATTTCCTGCCTCCTCAGTTTTAACTTGACAGCTTTTTCATCTGTGGTTAAGAAGGGAAGATAATGCATGGGTGGCAACCTTAGTTCCTTCTGAAAGTACACAACTTTCATCTATTAGTAAGCTTATCAAACAACTTTTCAAAGTTGCTGCAAACATTAAAATGGGCTGCTACTTCAATTTACTTAAATGTGAAATGGAGACAAAGTGATCTAGGCAATAGTGGTTTAGGCCAAAGGTCCCCAACCTTTTGAGCACCAGGGACCGGTTCCATGAAGAGAGGTTTTTCCACGGACCAAAGGGGGCGTGGTTTTGTGTGCTGCCTGCATCCTGCGGATGGGGCTTTGCTTGTTTGTGCAGACCAGTTGCTGGCATACCACAGCCCGGTACTGATCCACGGACCGGGGTTGGGGACCCCTGGTCTAGGCAATAGCCTAGCAAATAAAATGTGTAATTCTATTTTTTATTCTATTTATAAAGTTTGTATATTTTAAGTATCATCATCATCATCATCATCTTTCTAGCATTATTCCTGCAGGTGCAAGGTCCACTTTTTGGATTGACAAATATCTTGCATGAGCAAATGTAGTATCTGGATCCAACTGGGCAATTTTCATGTCTGCATTTTTGGGTCTTGCCATCTTTGCTTTGGCCTTCTACATGGACGCTTGCCATCTGTGTTAAAATGGAAGGCAATGCAGGCAACAGTGGGAGTGTTACTCGTTGGGCATGGCCATACTATTATAGGCATTTCTCCTGCATTTTCTTAAATATTGGTTCAATGCCCATTTGCTGCTGTACTGTGTCATTGCTGACATGGTCAAGAGACATACCTAATGACCAACAAAGTATGCAAGTATCTCCAAGCATGCACATGCTCCATAAAGAGTGCTCAGTGAATTTGGTGATTGGCCAGCACTCAGTGCCATAAAAAGCTACTGGGCTTACCACTGTTTTATGCACCTTCGATTTTAGATTGGCATGTATCAATTGCAGAATACTCTAGTGACCTCCTTCCATTGTAGCCATACTTTGTTCACTCTTGCATGCACTTTGTCATTAATGCTGCTGTCACTTTGTAGATGGAATCCTAAGTAACAGAAGATATTGGTCTTCACTAATCTTTACCACTGACTCGTATAGTAAAAGTGCTTGGGCTGGTCTCATGTATTCAGTCTTCTTGAGGTTGAGGTGCAGGCCAAGTTGGCTAAGGCGATGTCTGCACATATTGCTGCAGTTCTTCTCTGGTGGCAGCTGCGAGCATGACATCATCGGCATAAAGCAACGTTCAGGGGATATCACATTGCAGTTCTTTCATGATAGTATCTATGATGAGAATGAACAGCAATGGTGATAATACTGAGTCTTGGTGAATACCAACTTTCACAGGAAAGCTATCGGAAAGGCCTGCAGCACATCTCACATGACTGCTTGTATTTGTATAAAGCATCTGGACCCATTTTATGAGTTGCTTGGGCACACCACGATCATGTAGCATGTACCAGATTAGCTGATGCTAAGGCTTTTTCAAAGTCAAGGAAAGCCAAGTACAATAGCTTCTCCTTTTCTCAGTGTTTCTCTATTAGCATGCAGATCATGAACATGACGTCAATCGAGCTAGAACCTTTGACAAAGCTGCATTGATTGGTACTAATTTTCACGATGTCACATAGGTGCTGGTTGAGGATCTGCTGAAAGATTTTCATTATGTGTGATACAAGATGAATTGATCAATATTAAGAGCAATCTGCTGGGTCACCTTTATTCTTGAAGAAGGGAACTATGATATGTGACCCAATCAGCAGGTATGTTGTCCAGAGTCCACAATGACATTCAAGAAATTTGTTAGCCAATTGGCTGCTTTGCCATTAAATTCCACCAGCTTCCAAATGTCTGCTGGTAGGTTATCAGGGTCTGGCACTTTTGAATTCTTCATGCCGCAAGTAGCTTTGGTAATCTCTTCTAGCAAGATGTAGGGACTGGACCAGCATTGGGCAAGCCATCAGGAATAAGCAAGTATGGAAATTCAATGTTAGAGATTTCACTGAAGTGCTGTTGCCAGCTTTCCAGAATTTCGCGTTTGTCCTGCAGTTGCCACCCATCTTTTTTTCACATATACATAGTGCTCTTGTTTGCTAACCTTCATGTCCACTTGTTTATATAAGTCCCAATAAGTCCCAATATTTTTGTAAGTATACAAACATAGAATTAAAAAATGCTTACAATGAACCTGTGCACATACCAGACTCAACAGAAGCTCCTTAAGAATGCTTCCCATTTTTCAATAGTTTGCTTTTAAAGAATAGCAGAAAACCTTTCTCAGTATCCCTGCCAAGCTATGTCACACATCTGAGAACTGCATCTGATTTTTTTTTCTTTCTGTGTACCCTCAATCAGAAATAAGGCTTAATTCTTCAATCAAGACTTCTGAATTTTCATCATACATTTTTAATATTTGTGCATCTTTTGTATCGGTAGATTATGTTCTGATTATTTTACTTCTACCAACAATCTCAATTATCTTGTTGGATAGAAAGGCACACACTCACATATCAACATACCCATCATGCTATTTCCTTTTAAGAACATCAACATTATGCAACGCACAGAAGTAGCAAGATAAATAGTGGGCAAAATAAATGGGAAGCACAAGATAAAGAGAAATGGAAAGGAATTCTAATTCCAGCTTAGACCAACACAATTCACTATACCTCTTCATTCCCTTCTGTCCTTGGTGCTACCATGTTGATACACTGCGTCCTACAATGTCCTTTATTCTTTAAAATTCTTATCTTTTTTGTATGAAATGTATTTCTCATTGCCTGAAGGTGTTTTAACAGAGGCTGTCAAGAGATGCTGTAGTAGTGACTTTCTATACTGGGACTAAAAAAATTTCAATTTTCTTTCACATTGCCTAAAAAGAAGTTTTCATCAACCTCAACCAGTAATAATGTTCTTGGTCCATTTCTCTGCCTTTCAATCTATTTACTCTTCTTTCATATAAATATAAAAAGATCAGATCAAGATGAATATTCCTTATGTGTCACTCTGGTTTGTATTCAATCCACATTTATTCATCACCTGTTTATTCTTAGCATGACAAAAGTTTATAATTTATGAATGGCATGGAAAAATGAATACATGTGTTTTCTCCCTTGTGGATAATTATACTTGAAATTATGAACTGATTCAGGACAGATGAAAGATCAGAATCAGATCACATGAGAGAGCAATGATATCACTTCTGATATTGTACCTCCCTATTGCCCAGAGGCAGTATAAAACCAGCTGGTACTCCTGTAAATTAATATATTATGCCTTTCCACAAAGGTCACCAAGGGGCAAGAGTACACACACAAAGGTCCACTCTCAGAATAATAAAACAATACTAAAAGCAATTTAGAAGACTCCTAACTGCTCTTTTTTTAAAGAGTTGAAAATGGGAACGCATCCTGGTGCTGGAGAAAAATGTTTTTACAGTTTGGAAAGATACAAGAATCTCTTCTTTAAAAAGAACACATGAACAAGCTTTGGGGATTTCCTTTCTTTCTGTCTCATAAAAAATAGGAGCAATAAAAACATTCCCATGATAGGGAAGCACAGTGGAATAAAATGTACTAATCACTACCAAGAGCATTAAAAGTGTCTGAATCATGTGCATCACTATACTCTGTAAGGCAATTTTCAATCCATTGCCAAAACCCATGTTCCTGGTTGATTACTTAACACAGTAGCATCCTATTTCCCACTTTAATTTCAGACTAATTCACTTGATGTATGGAATGTAGTCTATACATCAGGTGAAGTGTGGACCTGATGTATGGACATCAAATGCACTAATCTGTATAATATATACAAATATACAAATTGAATATACTAACATCAAACGTTAGAACCACTTTATAATGCCTGAGTAAGACCACACTTGGAATACTGCATCCAGATTTGGTTGCCACAATATAAAAAAGATAGTGAGACTCTATAAAAAGTACAAAGAAGTACAACAAAGATGATTAGGGGACTGGAGGCTAAAACATATAAAGAACAGTTGCACGAATTGGGTATGACTAGTTTAATGAAAAAATGACTAGGGGAGACATGAAGGTAGTGTTCCAATATCTAAGGGGCTGCCACAAAGAAGAGGAGGTCAACCTACTCTCCAAAACATCTGAAGGCTGGACAAGAAGCGATTGATATAAAGTAATCGAGAAGAGAACCAATGTAGAACTAAGGAGAAATTTCCTGCCTGACAGACAGAACAATTAATCAGTGGAACAACTTGCCTCTAGAAGTTGTAGATGCTCCAATACTGGAAGTTTTTAAGAAGAAACTGGACAGCCATTTGTCCGAAATGGTATAGGGTTTCCTGCCTGAGCAGGGGGTTGGACTAGAAGACATCCAAGGTCCCTTCCAACTCTGTTAATCTGTTAGTCATACAGATACATATGCAAACATTAAATCAATCAATAAATAAGAATAATAATCAACTGTCCTTGAGATGAATCAAGGAAGAAAGGAATGAAAAATGAAAGACAAGAATATAATTACCAGAGACAATTGGTAAAGCCAAAATTAATAGTTCCGTGTGATATGGAAATTCTTGCTTGAGCTGGTTAACATATGCAAGAAAATTTGATTAATTTGATTAATCTATGAGAAATGGTACCAAATCTGATGAGAATCTTCACCAATTTCTAATTTAATTGGTCAGCAGCCAAGCCAGAACGCATCTGGAGTTTTAGCATTTGTCATAAATTAAGAACATTTCAAAATTCTTCATACATAAAACTACACTGTTAAACACATTAAAATATCATTACCTAATTTTTAAAATTTCAGGTTTCACAATTTTAAAAATAGTATGCATTTTATTAATTGATTTATACCTCTAAAAATAGTCTGTTTTTTTTCTTCTTTACACAATATTCTCAACAAGCCTGAATAGAGAGTTAAACTATTATTTCATCCAAACAATATATCTATCATATATTTTAAAAATAGCTATGACTTTTAAATCAATCATCAATAATCAAAATTTTGTTATTGTTCAGTTGCTAAGTTATGCCCGACTCTTGGCACCCCATGACCCATAGCACCCTAGGCCCCCTGTCCTCCACTGTGTCCTAGAGTTTGCCTAAATTCATGTTCATTGCATCAATGACATTATCTAATCACCTATCCTCTGCCGTCCCCTTTTCCTTTTGCCTACAATAATAATCAAAATACAGAACAGATATTAGCACTATCAAATTATGATTCAATTACTTTTTCCTTGCCCAAACAAACATTTTCTTTAAAAACAGCAAATAGATTAGTGCATTTTTTTACTTTTAAAAGAGTCTTGAATAAATGGCGCCCTCTGGTGATCTTACCTTGGCTTTGAAGAAAGATTTATTTCAAAAAGATTTGTACAAAATGGGTATGTCATAAATTGCAGGTTTGGAATTAAAACATATCCAACATCTTTCCAGATTAAAACACACAAAATATTTAGTACTAAAGTATAAATTAATCAAATACTTTCATATAATAATTTATTTGGTTTCAGGTTTTTGCTAACTTCTGTATGATATCTGTAAGAAGATTCATAACAATAAGACTTATTTTTTTTTATTTTTAAATGTATGCCCACCTTACATAGTCAGTGATACACAATAATTATTAAAGCATACTGCAAAATAAATTAAAACATAAACATAGATAAAAATGCAAGAATAAAAGTGACAGAAAGAACAAGGTGATTTAATTGTAAACAAATATTTATTCAGGATTCTAAAAGTGCAACAATTAGAATCAGTATGCTGATTTAAGCAACTATTGATTTCAACAGGAGTTAAATCATACATCTAGATCAAAGCTCCCCAACCTTTCCAGGTTGGGGCCCCAGAGGGAAAGGGAGGAGTAGGGAAATGTGTGCATGCACCTGCGCGTACATACGCAAACGGGCATGTACACGGCAGTGGTGCTAGCGCGTGCGCATGCATAAGCAAGCCGTACACACACATGGCAGCAAGGGTACCCACACATATGTGCAAATGGGCCGCTAGCTAGTGCCCATGCGGCAGCACCAGTGCAAGTGGGGTGCGATGCATGCATTTGCCAGCCATTCCTGCGGCCCAGTGGCCAATAGGCCACAGCCCGGTACCGGGCCGCGGCTCACAAGTTGGGGACCCCTGATCTAGATGGTATATAGTTTGGGAAGGTTGCTCTAATGAAAGACACAAAGAAGGCTCTGTTGCATTCCTATGCTGTAAAAATATATAAAAAGCAAAGATAAATCAATATGTTATGTACTTCTTGGTTTTAAGATCTGGGGCAGGCATTAAAGTATATGCATTCATAAATTGATGCAAGCAGTGGAAAAAGAAAGAAGCTACCAGCTAGATGTCTTTTGTCTCCCAAAATGGCAAAATGTAGGTCTGTATGTAATTAGCAATCTTTCCTTACACATGGTAATCAACATGATCGTTCAATTTGTAACTGTAATTATCCTTTGGAATCTGCTGAGTTTACATAGGCATTTTGCATCCAGGCTTTTCATCTTCTCTTACATGTTAGAACGGGTCAGCCACTGAAAATCCTGAGAATACAAAGGAGTAGCAATACTCAACATTTCAGGTAAGAAACCATAAGAAATGTTATAGAGACACAAGGTACAGTAGACTGTAGTGTTCAAGAATATACCGAAAAACCTTCTAGACCTCAATCATTTTATAAACGTTTAATAAAGGAGATGTCCTGATCTATTCTTCAGGACTGGCCAAATAATAGAAGTAATGTTAATGTTACTAAGTCAAGAACAACAAATTTCACAAATACTTACTTGTTTCTTTCTGTCTGACAGTGGGTTGATCATGACATTAAGGAGAGAAGGCACAAGTTTTTCTGCTAAGCTTATTTTCAGGGCAGCTTCTAATTCTTCTGGAGTTTGTACAAAGTACCCTTTGCCACCAAAGGCAGACATAATCTGCTCATAGCGAGCATCTGGCAACAAAGCCACTGGAGGTGCACTGAAATTAAGTAAAAAGATTTGGCTTAGGATAGTGGGTTAAGAGTCCTAAGCAGGAAATCAAACATCATTAAAAGTCATTGTTAATTTGCTAAACAAGTAGAACTTCATTTTCCCAATGCCCCAGGGAAATTGCTCAGGACCCAATTAATTACTATGAGCATATTAAAACAGGATCTTATTGAAGAAGAAATCCCAGTGGGGGAGAAACAGCCATTTGATCTCTTTTGTTCAGTTTTAAAGCATTCTGGATGACTTCAATAAGGCTCTCTAATAGTTTTTTAAGTTTCAGTTGAATTTTTTAATAAAGTTCTCAGAATGGAAGTTCTTTTGCAATGGAAGCATTAAGAAGAACACACACACCCCTTTCAAATTTTAAGTGACAAATATTCTTCTTTATCAGAAGCATTAACTGTAGCACTTATTTGGACAGACTCGAACACTGGGCGCTATCTAACAAAATGAAATTCGATGGTGAAAAAAGTAAGATTCTACATTTAGGCAAGAAAAACCAAATGTACAGGTATAGTATAGGGGTACCTTGCTCAATAGTAGTAACTGTGAGAGGGATCTCGAAGACCTAGTGGACAATCACTTAAATATGAGCCAGCAGTGTGCTGCAGCTGCCAAAAAGGCCAACACAGTGCTGGGCTGCATTAACAGAGAGAAAGAATCAAGATCACGTGAAGTATTAATACCACTTTACACTGCCTTGGTAAGGCCACACTTGGAATACTGCATCCAGTTTTGGTCATCATGATGTAAAAAAGATGTTGAGACTCTAGAAAGAGTACAGAGAAGAGCAACAAAGATGATCAGGGGTTTGGAGGCTAAAGCATATAAGGAAAGGCTGCTGGAATTGGGTATGTCTAGTTTAATGAAGAGAAGGATGAGGGGGGACATGATAGCAGTGTTCCAATATCTCAGGGGCTGCCACAAAGAAGAGGGAGTCAAGCTATTCTCCAAAGCGCCTGAAGGCAGGACAAGAAACAACAGATGGAAATTAATCAAGGAGAGAAGCAACCTAGAACTAAGGAGAAACTTCCTGACAGTTAGAACAATTAACCAGTGGAACAACCTGCCTCCAGAAGTGGTGAATGCTCCAACACTGGAAGTTTTTAAGAAGAGACTGGACAGCCATTTGTCTGAAATGGTATAGGGTTTCCTGCCTGAGCAGGGGGTTGGACTAGATGACCTCCAAGGTCCCTTCCAACTTTATTATTATTATTATTATTATTATTATTATTATTATTATTGTTGTTGTTGTTGTTGTTGTTGTTGTTGTTGTTGTTGTTGTTGTTGTTGTTGTTGTTATTTGATGTGCATCTTTTCCATGCTTAGATTTTAACTTATATAAGCACTATCATCTTCTCCACTTTCCATTTACGCAAACTTTTTCCTTGTTTAGGCCAGACTAGCATCAGCATTCTCCAACTTGGTGTCCTCCAGAAGGAGTGGACTACACATTTCTGAATTCCCAAAGGCTGTTTGGAAAAGCTCAAGACCTTAGACAGGGATACCTAAAAACAGTTAGATGCAGGGTAATATTTCACCACTGCAATAGTGACAATGATTAGAAATGGTAGGAATGCAAAGTATACCCCATTCCAGGGTTTTCCTTTCTTAATGATAGCATCATTTTATTTTATTTTCCATTTTCCAGTAGGAGAGGAACTCTCCCAATTTTAAAAAAAAACATGACCATCTTTTCTTCCAGAAGATAGGAGGAGTGTTCCGGGATGCTCCAGAATTTTTGAAAGTTCAACTGCTCAAGCTAGTATGGCCAGCACAGAAAGGAAATGTGGACTTTCTACTTGAAAGCATCTAAGTCACTGTTTCTCAAACTTGGAAATTTAGGATGTGCGGACTTTAACTTTCAGAATTTCTCAGATAAAGCTGCCAAATTTAAGAAACACTGATCTAGAAGGACGACCACAACAAAGCAGATTTTTTGGGTGGGTGGGTGGGTACTACTGCTATATGTAGCACAGATAATCTTAGTTAGTGTGAAAAGTAGTATAACATGGCACTCACCCTTATTTCATTTATCTTATTAGAGTTTGATGAAATTGAAATAATTCTATTTTATTGTATATAGCTTTTAAAGCTTTAAGTACAACATCAAATTTGTAAGGGCAAGAAGTTAAAATATTCTAAAGACTAATCAAAGTCAACACCAAAGTACTTACCACATAGAAGGTTCTCCAAGCTTCAGCATATCCTTCCAAGTCTTTGAGTCCAAGCCAGTGTATATTCCATTATTGTTGATTATGATTATAATGATTGGCAAGTTATGCCTACAGTGATTAATAAAAAGGAACATTTCCATTTGGAGGAAATTTTTCTAACACTATAATGTGGTAGAAACTCTCACTTTGTACAGCAAAAAGTTTTCACTTTTGTTTTGAAATAAAATCTGACAGTACAAAAGTTTTACCTGCAAATAGTCTCCACTTCCATACCAGAAAAACCAAAGGCGCTATCACCTTCTATACAGATCACTCGTTGCTCAGGATTACAGGTTTTAGCAACTATAGCAGCTGCAATTGCAAAACCAAGTCCAACTCCCATTGTCCCAAAGGTACCAGCATCCAGCCTGCAAGGAAGAAAGAAGTTACTATATTTTTCATCATAGCATGATTTCTGTTGGAGGTTTCTTAATTCATATCCATTATCATAACTTCCTAAGAATATACAGAATGTCTTTAGAAATACCAGATAAATATATATACTGATGAATAATATTGGTTTATACATAATTAATAAATGCTGGGCTTGTGACACGAACAAAGCTCTTCTAGATAAATAAATAGATAATTTTTATTATGCTCGCAGAACAGCAGTACAAAGTTTTTCCATGGTCTGTTAATCATAACACATTTTTTTTTTACTGCTTGCTTTCAAGTTGAATTATGAAATTTTAAAGCTCATGCTGATTAAACTGAGCTAGTGGACCCTAGCAATCTAGGCATTTGGGTACCCATCTTGTGAGTATGACGTAGCTACAGTTACATGATCGCCATTTGCGACTTTCCCTGCCAGCTATGCATAAGCAAAGTCAATAAAGAAGCTGATGGGGAAGATTGCTAGTTGCTCCCACAACTTTTACTCTCAAAGACTCTTCTACGGAGTATGAAATCCCAGAGATCTTGCACTCTGTAGCACCTCTCACCCATCTACAATCCCTGACATATGTCTGCTGCAGCATTCCCCACAGCTCCTGCCAGCTATCCTGTGCTCCCTAGCATCTGCCCACAGCACCCATACACGCCCTACAGCACTCATGCATATAGTACCTGTCTGTGGTACTTGTATTCACCCCCACACTCCTTGTCTGGAACTCCCTCTTCCTACTTAACAATCTGCACAATCCTGGGATTACAATGGCAACCAGGACTGCCACTACTAAACAATGTGACATTATGCTTTATAACCACGTGGCTTAGCAAGGAAATTTCCAATCCCACTTACCATCATAATCTGAGAATTAATTGTACTGCTTGATTACCAAATAAAAATATTACTCACAATGTATTCTTCATCTAATGAAAAGACTGTGTGCTTTAGGTTTTTAAAAACAGAACTTGTTTCAGTTTACATCATACTGATATACCTGTTCTAGAGAATTTGTTTTGCTGAAGATTATCACCAGATTCATTATAAACAAGATTGGCACTGCTTCATTTTATACACATATAAAACATATTGGTGAAAGTCTGCTGTAGATGGATCTAGATCAACTGAACCAAGATTAAATTATCAAATTAAAAGTTACTGTTACTATTAGTTTTTTGGACATCCAAATAAAACCTGCTTCATCTACATGAATTTGCTGAAGTTTCCATTCAAAGAATAAGTAAATAAATTTGATTTGAAGTAATTTTTTTATTGATTCTGGATATAAATTCTTAAGGTGGGAGCATACAAAACTGGTTCACCTTTCAGGTTGTTCTGGAAGATCCTCCAATCTTTCAGATAAAATTTTGAAAGTTATAGTTTTTGGAAAGGAAAATGGGTGGGAAAGAAAATTTATATGTTCTAGAACAGTGATGGCGAACCTTTTAGAGTTTGAGTGCCCAAACTGCAACCTAAAACCCACTTATGCATCGTCGAGTGCCGGGTGGGTGTGGCCCATTGGGTGGGGGTGGCTGCGGTGGTAACGGCAGACTGGGTGGGACTAAAAAGTTCAATCAATCAATTCCAACTATGCAAGATCTTTTTTTCCTGCGAGAAGTTGAAATTGACTGAACCTTTTTTTTTTTTTGCACACGGTGGCGGAGGCCTAAAGCGAAAAGGTTTTATAAAACCCAGCTGACGGCCTAGGACTGGGGCGATGGTGCGCGTGCCCACAGAGAGGGCTCTGAGTGCCGCCTCTGGCACCCGTGCCATAGGTTTGCCACCACTGTTCTAGAAATTCTCTGTTGAATTAAAAGTCTGATGGAACAAATCTTTTCATTTGCGGAAGGCTAGTTCCATTTATTTAACTAATAAAACACATATTATTTTGTAGGGAATTTTTAATCGTGTAACCTGATGGTGGGGAAAAAAATCTATTCCTCATAAGAAACAGTACTTTTCTCCAATTCCCTATTGCCATAACAAGAATGATATACATATTTTCATTTTATGTTTGTATTTATCTAAGAACTTTATCTGGGTGATAAAGTGTGTAGGAAAAAATGCAAAGTGAAATAAATAATATGTTCATCAACATGTGCTAATATCAGGAACATAAATATAAATTATCTTAATTTGTCTTTTCAAGCAAATTGAGTACAAATTGCCAAAATATTTACTCAGAAGGAAACTAATATATATTTACCTGTGCCGAGGAAGATAATTTGGGAGCATGGTGCGCCCAATATCCATTGTATTTGCTCCCTCACTGATCAGAATACAGTCCTTTGGCAAAAGTTCCCTCACATGGTGAAATACTGTATAGTAATTCATTGGCAACTGTTTTTCTGCTGATAGTGCCTTAAATGAATGAGAAAATGAATGATGTTAAAGATCTATTGGCTCAACTGCTTCTGAAAATATAGAATACAAAACCAGAATTTTGCATTTTATGAATGTTTATATGTTTTTCCCATTTGAATCTCTGACTACCAAGGGAATCTGAGTAAATAAATAAAACCAAGTTTAATGTTGGCTTTATTTTGTTCATAGAAGTAATCCAGTTGTCAATAAGCCAATGTGCAGAAGTAAAATCAACCCATTGGATTCAGTAACTGATTCCACAAATTTCAATTGCACTAATTGCAGTCAAACAATTCCTGTAATTAGTTATTAGTTTCTAACATCCTATGTGGGAGTGCTGGTCCATTCTCCATGACAAATGTCTTTAAGAAATCATGAAGTGATGCTGATTTTTTTGAAGTTAAGGCAGGCCACAGATCCCAGGATACTGTTCTGGGATTCATGCTGGGAACCTGGCTGATTTTAGGTCATACCTTCGGAATGATTTTGTTTAATGATGTACTTGTAAAATTGGCCCTAGCCATTCTTTTAATTGAACTGACTAAACTGTGTGAGTATGATAACTTTTGCATCCTGGTACATTGCATATGAGATTGCTATAGTTAATTTAAAAAAAAACAACCAAGGTGCTATTTATTTAAGCAGAGTCCTATATATTAGTAAGATGCACAAGAGGCTTGGAGAACATATATAAAAAAAAATCCAGAAAATCTGAAGGGGAAATGCTTTTTCAGAGAAGTGTGTGTTTGTATGTATAAATGACCTCAATCTTCATTTAATTTCTTCTGACCTCCTAGTTTACATCTCTTCCAGCATAGATGTATTCATGCTTATAGCTCTGGATAATACTGAAATATGCTTTGCAATAATACATTTATTAACATTTGAGATGCCACAAGACCTTTTTTTTTAAAGCCAAACTCCTTCCTGACACATATCATTAATAATACCTTAGATGTTGCCTCATTGGTCTGCATTTTGGCTCGAAGATCTTTCCACCAATCTGTATCTGAAGGATATTTCCATAGCTTCTTTTTAATTTCATCTAAAAGCTAAGAATATAGCAATATGCTTACAGATAATAAATATATAGTATGGATATGATATAATATATAATAATATCGTATAATAATATTTCATCTCTTAACCTGTAGTACAAAAATTGTTAGCTTTAAAAAGGTACTGTTACAGTTTACATTGTACTGGTGCATATTTGGCCAGATTATTGACAATTTGTCAACCAAAATGATTTTCAATCAAATTCTTCAACCCAGCTCCTACATCCAGCCAACAGAAGATGGCACTTACATAAGAAAGCATGTTACCTGCTCAGTCACTGCTTTTATGTCTCCCAACAAGGCTGCAGCAGGTTTCACATTGTTTCCCAACTCTTCAGCACAAATATCTACCTATGAAATAACACCAATAAAGCAAAGAAGTAAACAAATAATCTGTTTGCAAAATAAATAAATGGCGATTTAAGCAATAAAAGTTTTCCTTAAACACCAGGGCTTCAGTTTTTATTTCAGAACAAAGAAAAAATGAACTATTTGTTTCCCTTTAGTTGTTAACTTTCTCCTTTTGCCTAGGATTTACTACATATTTCACATAAAAACCTCAGGTTCGATAAGACAAATTGCTTCTAAAAGCAAGCAAAAAGAAAAGATGAAACTCAACCAAGGGGCAGAGAAAGCCAGAAAGGCAAATAAAATTTGTCTCTAAAGCACCTTGAGGAAACTCTTTTTCAAGAAAAAATTCAATTAAACAGACTCTTGCTCACATCAGGAACTATGCTTTTGCAGATGTGCTTGGAGCAGGGGTCCTCAATACCTGGTCCGTGGACCAATACCGGTCCGTGGCATGCCAGCAACCGATCCGCACAAACAAGCAAAGCCCCATCTGTGGGATGCAGGCAGCACACAAAACCATGCACTCTCTGTTCCGCGGAAAAACCTTTCTCCACGGAACTGGTCCCTGGTGCCCAAAAGGTTGGGGACCTCTGGCTTGGAGGATTAAAAAGTTTTTAAACTGATGTTATATTATTTTTCACTTATCCTATCTCCAGTAAATCTTGCACTGATTATACACTCAGGCTACACCAGACTTCCTCGTCCAAATGCTGCTTTCCAAATATGTTATAAATCCCAAATCCCCAGCAAACATGGAAAATTGCATTGAACATTTTGGGCATTGTAATCTAACTACCTTTGAAAAGCACCTTATTTAAAACCATAGCTCTGGAATGTGTCTAAAAGGAGATTTGTCTGAATACCTGAATAACTTTTACATCTGGCTGAAACCTTGGTGGAAGTCCAAAATGCAGAATCCAATTCAATCTGGCACCAAGTAATATTATCACATCAGCATATTGTAGTGCCCTGGTCATTAAAAAGAAAGGAAATCAATTAAACTATTTTCATATATATTAAAAATGTACAGAATAGATCTTAACAATTAAAATTTTGTGTTCTTTAATCATTATAACTGAATGTTGCTCTTTAGCACTCCAAAATATTAACAGCTGTGAGGTTTGGAATGATTCCTACCTCCCCTAAATTGATACGGTAGATCAGTGGTGGCGAACCTATGGCACGCGTGCCAGAGGCAGCACTCAGAGCCCTCTCTGTTGGCACGCGCGTCACCGCCCCCAGCAGCAAGTCCATTAGGCTGCCACCGCCGCCTGGAGCAGGAGCCCCATCCAGCACAAAGGTGGCAAAGCGGCCGACTAGCAAGTTCAAATAGAGGTGGTAGAGCAGAGGTCACCAACCATTGTCAATTGGTGGACTGGAAGAAAAGGGAGGGGGAAGCATTTTACATGCATGCATGTGCGCAGGGGGCTGCAAGCACACACGTGCTGCAAATGGTGCGGGACTAGTGACTGCATACTTACTAGCCATGCCCCGTTCTTGCGTGATGCAGTGCCTTGTATCTGCACTCCGCAGCGTGGTGGTGGCCATTTTTGCACCTTGCAGCATGGTGGGCCATTTTTGTGCCCCCGGGTTTTGCGTGCCAGAGGCGGCACTCAGAGGCGCCTCCCTGCCCCCCGAGGGCACCATAATGCTGATGCGGCCATGGCACTTTGTGATAAATAAGTGGGTTTTGGGTGCGGTTTGGACACTCGGTCTGTAAAAGGTTCGCCATCACTGCTGTACACTGTTTAATTGTGGTTTATTGAGTAAGTTATCTCCCCAATGTGACGTTAATGTCTTTACCATTATGTTATTTTGGCTCTTGTAATAATGATATTATGCTCTTTACCTTTAATTTCAAAAGTTGGAAGGAAAGACTCAGTTTGTGTATTTACCTAGATCTGGCTGCAGCCACACAATACTGATGATTGTCAGGAACAACTCCCTTCCCCATTGGCGTAGGCAAAAATGGAAGCCCACACTGGTCCACCAATTTCCTGATGCTGTTTTCAGCACGTGAATAAGCAGCACCTAAGAGACATACCACCGTCATAAAAGGCTCCATGACACTAATTCAGCACTCTTATCAATCCTTGACCAAGTAACACTTTTTACTGATGATTTTGTTGAGAACCACTTATACCTTCATTTGAATGTTAGAAAAAATAACAATATGCAGATTGGCCTTAATAAAGTCTTGCATACAAAAGGATAATCTTTTAACATAGAATACTGTTTATTTGCAGAAGTATTAAACTTTAAAAGTTTACAATATTTTATTGTGATTGCAAAAATTATTTATTTTCCCATAATGACTAGTTTTGTGTTTTCAATTAAAACTGTCCTATAAAAAGAAAGTGAATGCTACAATCAAAATTGTTGATCTGACAACATGCAAGAATTCAAAATAAAAATCTATACATTTTGAGCAAGCCCTTTAGTTAAAATAATAATTAAGCATCTTTAATTATACAATCACCTGGCATCATTTTTATAGCAAAACAGATTTCTAATAGTCTCTCCCTTTGCAAAGGTGTAGTAAATGTCAAGTCTATGCAGCTATCAAGATCCCTTTTTTGTACCCTCCCTAAACTATGCTGCCAAGATGGGACAATCATATTTATAATATTTTCCCTCCCTCTAAATTAAATTCTAAAATAGGTATGTTACTACCTAGAAAGTCTATCAATTATATTTTGAGGCAATCCTGGTTTTTAAAAAAATATTTTTACTTCCCATCCACTCTGGTGATATCCCTGAATTATCATCGTATTCAAAGTTAAAATAATTTTAAAACTACAACTTCTAAAAAAAGATGCTTACTTTTACTTTGTATAAAACTACGGCAACCAAACAGTTTCAGATAAAGTTATTATATTTTGTTCATTAGGCAAAATCAAAATAAATCCCTGGGACATTTTAATTTCAAAAAACAAAAGAATTTATTAACTTATTTTATAAATAGACTAAACAATATAACAAGGAAAGAAACACTTCAATTATTATATTTTGCAGTTTCGTCTTTGTTTTGATAGGACTGAAATAGGACTACCTTTGCCAATAATTAAAAGTGGTTTCTTGGAATGTAAAATTAATGAAACTGCTTTAGAAATGGTCATCTCTTCAGCCATACTGATAGGAGGTGCTGGACAGCAGTCAATGTACCTGTAAGACAGAATAAAAAACTAATTATCAAAAAAGATCTGGAATAAACAACAGAACCATTAAGCAATTATTTAATTTGTATATTATAATTTCAGGCTATTATTATGAGGAACAACTGATGTGAACATACTGTATCTCCACCAAAATGAAACACTGGCTTACTATGAAGCATATTTTTTTATAGTGAATGGAAGTATCCTGAAAATTAGGTTGTTCCTCCTACTCATTTTGATAGGCAGGACCAAAATCATTTCTAAGAGTCAGAGAGCAACACTCCCTTACAGTGTCAAGGGGAATTCTGCAACAGTAAAAACCAGTCATAGATTACTTTTTAGTACCATTGTAACTTTGAACATTCATTAAATAAATAGTTGTAAGTCGAGGATTACCTGTATTGTTAAGGTGACAATCACCTCCTTGTCACCTGGCAAATACTAATAGAAAATACTTTCTGATAATGTAGAATGTGTTGCTGCAGAAATGAAATGTAGACTAAGCAAGGTGGCAATGGCAAACCACTTTTATATTGTTACCAAGCCCACAATATGGATATCTGCCCGTACTCATCACAAGTTGAGATTAGTTTGAAAAAAAACTAGCCAGAAATTAAAGGAAAACAAAAAAAGTGAAATCAGTTGAGATCAGTTTGAAAGTGACTTAACTTTTACCAGAGCAAGTGAGAGAAGTAAGCCAATTTACAGGGTGTGATTCTCCATTGTAGCAAAGTAGATAGATAGTTGTGGAAAGAACAAAAATAACATCAATCTTCAAAAATAAAGCTAGCATTTTGTGTATTTATAAATGCTTACTCTGTAATAAGGTCTTTTTAATACATAGGCAGAAATCTTATAACAAATTGCATTTAGAGGCAAATTATATATTTTGTTTCATAGCATATGGGCAGGCATAGACAGAAAAGAGCCTGTGGACACTAATTTCTATAAAAATAAATTTCTTTTATATGATTAGAATATGATGATTTCACTTTTTTGTTCATTTTCAACCAGTTAAAAATTATATTCCTTTAATTTCTGGCTAGTTTTTTTCAAATGCTTCTTTACATGGGTTCTCTCACATTTATTCTCAAGGAACAAGATCAAAAGCAAAAGATACATTACTGCCTCTAATATAATATCGACCAATAAAAAGTAGGAAAGTTGCTGTAAAGTTTTCAAGGAAATATAAGATATAGCAATTGAAAAGCAAAAATGGCTCTCAACTGATGAACTATAAGTGTTGGCTCTCAAACTGATGAAGATTCATGTGACAATTGTCTACATATCTGAAAGAAGATTAACTTCCCTTCCTTAATTGTACCTTAAAGGTATGAGAAACTTTGTCCTAATGTAGAAATACATTTTGGTTCTAAAGGAAAAATGGTTCATATGCTGGCATTTTTGTAGCATACCTGTTTTCATCTTAAGAAATCTTATTTTAAAAAATGGGCATGCTTGGGAAGAAATCACACTTTTGATTGAGACATCTGCCTATGCCCTGGCAATTCCCTTGTAAAACCCTGGATGTGGCATAGGATTTGGAGATCCTGACATCCCTTTCAAAATCTGAAGTGTCTTATTTAAGCAATGGGTTACCACTAAATCCCATTTAATTGTTCTTAAGGATGCATTTCTACATTTGAATCACTCATGGAACTGAACATTCATTTAAATAATCGATTGTTTTATCTTACATTCTAAATAATTTCTTTATAAAATTTTGTCGAAGAATAAATTTTAAAAGTTAGAATACGTTGGATGGGACCAGTTGGTTACAATCTTTTGATGCATCTGCCTTATATTTCTTTAAAGTTTCTCACATCAGAAAATATTTTGTTATGGTAATTTGTAGAGTCAATATTTACCTTTATTCACGGGCTTTTGGGCACTCCCACCACATATGGTAATAGGTCCCTTTTGCCAATTTACATTTCCAACATGTGGAAGAAAAATTTGGACCCATTTTAGCTAACCTTGTGGGTGGGAGGTGCCATCTATAGAACATTTTGTAGAGATTTTCTTTGTAGGAGGTGGCCAAAGTAGAGATAGAGTTAAAACCAGAACTCTTCTTATTAGGCATAACCACACAGAAATACGATAAAGGGATATTTTATTTGATGCTACATATCTTCACGGCTACTGGACTGGCGTATGCACAAAACTGGAGGAATAAAGAAATTCCAACAGAAGAAGAGATTCTATGCAAAATTCTATCGTTTGCGGATATGGATAGGCTCACAATGGAAATGAAGGACAAGACAGAGTCAGATTATTTTGAAATCTAGGACAAATTTTATTATTGGTGTGAATCAAGAAGGACTGTTTGGGTTATAAGCTAGTGTTAAGATAGAAACATATATAATTGTATGTTAGTATATAGAGATACAAATTAGATATTGTATTGATAGAAAAATATATATGTACGTATATATAGAGATCAAGAATTATATGTATGAAAAGGAACAAATTGTTAGAAATATTTATACTGGAATGTTGTGTTATGTCCATCTTTGTTTTAACTGTATTATAAATAAAAAACTTTTTATAAAAAAAAATATTTATCTTTATTAAGGGTACAACTCATGAGAAACCACAAATATAGTAAAAGTATCGCAACATTATCAGTAGAAATGATTTGCTATTCATAGTGGTAACAACTCACTTGACAGAGCTTTTCTTTATGGTCAGATTTACAAAGTCTCCAGGTATGTCAATATAGCAGGCACCTGGGCGTCCATAAATACTGGTTCTGACAGCCTAGATTGGTTAGAGAAGTCACAAGATAAAATACATGGCAGTAATCATAATTAAGAATTCTATTTTATTTTTAATTACACCAGCCCTTATTGATAAAAATGCATTAAGTAAACAATGGAGAAAATGAACATCCGTCTACTGAAGAATTAATAACTGTTGGATTCAATCTATAAGTGGGCATATCCCCGGTCTATTTAATTCTATGAACAGATAGACTTAGAGTCATCAAATTAAAATCCCTGGCTGAATTCTACAACAAATGTTGACTCCTAGATAGATATCTCTTCAAAATGGGCTTCTCTCTTTTTTATCTTGGGATTGTGGATAGTAGCATAGCCATGCTATTACAGGGACTTCCTCCTCAAAATGTAAATGGAATTAGAGGCTCATTTAAGGATTCCTGGAGCAAAGGCTCTATAGTAGCGTAAGGATCCTTATACATCATTTCTATGCAAAATGTAACTTTAACAGAAGCTAACAGAAATAGACTTGTATGCTTCAGAAATGTTTGTGTATCATTATTTGCACTTTTAATCTTCAATCTTAACCACTTCAAGGACCTTGTCTACTTCCTTAGGGGGCACCAGGTTCAAACTGCTCCCAGATAACTAGATAAGCATGATCCCCAGGCTTCTCTAATGAATTAGTTTCCATCTGAACAGATTTTGTACAGATTTTCTAAATTGCTGATAACCTCTGGGTCCAGCACTGCTGGTTTATGACATTATTATTATCATGGTTGGTTTCAACCAGATGTTTAGACTGGATTTTACATTTTTATCTACCTATTGAGTCCTTCCCAAGGATCTGAGATAGGCAGATGTTGTTGTTTGATGATGTTAAAGGCATCGTTGCAGAATGTAAGCTGTTCCAGTAAAACTGCCTTTAGCAATTGACGGATGATTTTGTCAATCAATTACTGATTGACGAAACAATTATCACATTAGTATATACTAATATACTATAAGGTAAGAGAATATGTGTGTGTATAAATTATTATCATCATTATATTGTATAAAATTACATAGCTAACTTATTTATGAAATAATATTAACATACAACATTAACATTTTAAAAGGTACTGGCCATTTTTAAAGTTGGATGTGATCTGATGATGTATTCTGAAATATAAATAACTAAACCGATTCATTTATTCAAGCACCACCAGCCATATGACAATTTTCCAATGCTATTTGTGCCATAAAGAGCTGTATGAGAAAGAGTTAAATATTGCTAATTTTTATCTTTTACCTTCTCAATAACTGCAGGAATAGCTTCTAGACTGCTTGGTCTGACAGAAAATTTGCTATAAAGCCTACATGCTTCAACCTGGAAACGAAAACATACATTATTATTTTTTAAATAACAATATGATTTTACAACAGGATCTGATCAGCTGAACAATCCATCCAATCACATCATATTTCTACCCAAAAATAATAATGAAAATCAGGGGGCTATTGCAATGCTTTGCAGAGGTACTCTTCCAACTACACTTGCATAAATCTGTTCTTAACACAAAAGGTTATGATTTGTAAAATGTACAGCATTGCCATTTCAAAAGTTTTGATCATTTGAAAAATTAGAAAGCGAAGTTATTTTATAGTTAAAAACTCAAACAGTCCAAAAAGATGAACAAGCATCCATGTAAGCTGAACTAATAAATAAAATTAATAGCATTTGGCCATATGTGGGGCAAATGACACTGGATTATATTTAATTATATAATTGTTTACTTAATGGAACAAAGTCTTAATATCACTAATGCACCAATATTCCAAAACTGTTCCAGGGGAAACTTAAGGTACGCATGAGAGCAGCTAGGGAGGAGACTAATGAAAAGTTAGGAGTATATCTGCTTAATGTTTATTTTTTGGAGGGGAAGGTGGGTTGATTATCAACTGCTGGTGATCACAAGAATAAATCCCTACAGTTTTCCCTGGCACAAAATACTCAGCTACCTTGTATTATTGCAGAACTAGAACTCAGTATCCCAGTTTCTAGCCCAGTGCCTTTATTATTATTATTATTATTATTATTATTTATTATTATTATTAATTATTATTATTATTATTATTATTATTATTATTATTATTATTATTATTATTATTATTATTATTATTAAAATTTATATACCGCCCTATCTCCCTTACGGGACTCAGGGCGGTGAACAGGCAATAATAAAAATCACAGTAAATATTACATAAAAGCCTGCTCTAAAATATAAAACCCCTAACAAAACCCAATCAAAACTACNTTGCAAATACCTAGGTCCATTGCCATGGAGCGCTTTAAAAGTTGTTACTAACACCTTGAAGCGCACCCGGAAGGCCACCGGCAGCCAGTGCAGCTCGCGCAGGAGAGGTGTTACATGGGAGCATCTAGAGGCCCCCAAAATCCCCCACGCAGCCGCATTCTGAACTAGCTGGAGCCTCCAGGTGCACCTCAAGGGGAGCTCCATGTAGAGAGCATTGCAATAGTCCAGGCGGGAAACAACGAGGGCTTGAGTGACCGTGCGTAGGGCGTCCCGATCCAGAAAGGTCACTCAATCACTATTACAACTGGCTCTCAGTATAATAGATCAGAAAGCACTATAATGTATCAGAAAATAGGCAAAAGAGCTGTCCTTTATATTTACATTAAAACAGAAACAGAATAATTTAGTCTAAAAGCAAAGTTTTAAAAGAGCCAAGCAGTTGGAGATGACAAAGATTTGCTGATGATGGCAAACTTACTGATTTTTATGTAAAATATTCATTACAGAGGCTCAGAGAGTACATTCTTTTGATAAAAATAGGGGACAGGAAGATTTATCCAATTCAATCTGGACTTTTTTTTAGTTTTTATGCCTATCAATAGTACTGACTGAGATATGAAAATCTCTATGGGGAATATGTGATATAAGAACAATCTAAAGGGCATCAGCTACAGTGATATTTCTCAACCTTGGCAATTTTAAGAGGTGTGGACTGCAACTCTAGAATTCCCTGGAAGTTGAAGTCCACTCATTTTAAAATAGTCGAGAAACACCGAGTTGAAAAAGAGCTTTTTAAAGTATCCAGGCATTCTTTTATGAAAAAAATAACAACAGAGAGGAGCACCTGTGGAAATTCTTGAAAAGCTCCCATTGTTTCTTGATTTCTGTCAGAGGAGCCTCCAATGACAATCAATGGCCTTAAAAAAAATTAAACAAAAGTTTAATTCCTTAAAAACAAGAGTCTGATTCACCTAATTTTTGAACAAGCAACTTGTGAACTAAAAAGGTTATATAATCCTAAATATTACTTGCTTTGACTTTTGATTAAAGCTGATATCTTATTGCCTGGGCAGGATGTTGTAAGTACCGGAACCCATACCAGTTTCATCAAGTCTTTTGGGAACTTTTCATCCATTCAAAAAGAAGGAAGAAATAGTAAGGAAAAACAATTAGGATTTAAATATGTCTTACTAGTTTGTTCTACTGCTGTCTGTTGATGTTGGAGACCAAGAAAATAAAATACAAAATTGCTTCCATTTCTTCCCCTCTATTTGCCAGGAAACGATGATACAGGATACCATGTTACTTTTTTAATGTTGTGTTTTCAAGTCAACTTTTGCACTCTCCTCTTTCATTCTTATCAAGAGGTTTGTTAGTTCCTCTTCACTTCCTGCCATTAGAGTGGTATTGTCTGCATATCTGATATTTCTCCCAAGAAATATGAGAGAATTTGGAAATAAACCTGTTTGGTTATCAATCACAGACACTCACAGATACGGAACTTTTATTATACACATTAGAAAACTACAACATTACATTACTTTTCGACAAAATCATCATTCAAATTGAGGCACTTTTCATAATGTCTTACAAGGTTTAAAATTCCTTAGTAGTAGTCACTTGGCGCCAAATGTGGGCTATGGGGGGGAGTGATCAAAAACATCCCAACAGAACTGCTTCAAAAGTTCTTGGCTGCGTCTAGCGATGTGCGGGTGAGCACTATCGTGAACCAATACCACACCAGAAGTGGTGCCATAGAAAATCCCGCCAAATGTGAGGATGCCAAAGGAGTACTGCTAGTGAAGTTCATAGAGCATGGTTTGACCATCGGTTCCAAAGTTTATTGTGAAACTTTACGAAAACTCAAGACAAGCCATCCAGAACAAGCGTCGGGGCAATAATGTGTATAATAACAGTTCTGTATCTGCAAGTGTCTGTCACTGATAACCAAACAGAGGTTTATTTTCGAATTGTCCTCGTATAATTCCTGTTTGTGATTCATCTAGTACAGCATTTTGCATGATAGACTGCATATAAATTAAATAAGTAAGGTGACAATATACAGCCTTGTCTTACTCCTTTCCCTGTTTTGAACTAATCAGTTATTCCATGTCTTGTTCTAACTGTTCTTCTTTGCATACAGGTTTCTCAGGAGACAGATAAGGTCTTGTATTCCCATTTCTTTAAGAACTTGCCACAGTTTATTGTGATCTATTTTATTGTGATGTTTTCGAAGCAGAAGTAGATGTTTTCTGAAACTCGTTTGCTTTCTCTGTAATCCAGCGAATGTTGGCAATTTGATCTCTAGTTTCTCTGCTTCTTTGAAACCTAGCGTATACTTCTGATAGTTCTTGGTTCACATATTGCTGATGCCTAGCTTGTAGGTTTTGAGCATGACCTTGTTAGCATTTGAAATGAGCGCAATTGTATGGTAAGAGAACCACTACCTTTATCTTAAAGCAAACATTCCTATATTTCTATCAGATAATTTGACAGTTACCAAAAAATGACTTATTTTTTTTAAGAGGCACCAAGCGATACTATAAACTTCTCAAAATCAAGTGAAGGTTATATGCAATATACAGTTAATAAAAATTTGTTACAAAAGCACAGAAATCTTTATGCAAAATCTGTTTGGTAATCTTCCTTGTCAGATAAACATGTTATTTATAAGTCCTATCCAAACTAAACCATAGAGATCACTCACTGAAGTGCGCAAGGAAATGAATTAAAGTACATTAAGACAATTCTTAATTCTTGGGATAAAACATATTTGTGTTCTCCTCTGCATAGATGTGATCTGCTTAAAACTGAATAAAATGGGAGAGGAAATGGGGTGAGAGGGTGAGGATATGATATGGTTATCTGCTTTCCTGATAAATGGCATTTGAACATGCAGGTCAATACTTGGAAATAAAAGAGAAAATACAGATTTATTACCAGCAATTCATGTTTGCATTTGCCATTCCAGCCAGAGCATTTATAAGACCAGGACCAGAAACTACAAGGCATACTCCAGGCCTAGAAATAAAACGAAAAGCTGCTGAGGTTTTGAATTGAAGCAAAAAAGCATCATTCACAAACATTTCTCAAGGTTTAATTTGAAAAGGAGACAAATTTTCATTTTTATTTAACTGAAGGATTTTAAACCTACTTTCTGTCCTCAATACAAAAGAGAAGGTCAAAACATTTTAATATATAAACCAAACAGAAAAGAAATAAGAAAACTGGATAGAAGGGCAGGTTATCACTCACATGTTCATCTACACTGCTGTTTACAACCATAAAATCTAAAGTAGATTTAAATGTAAATGAAATCAATTGCAGATTGCAAGTTCAGAGGAGTACAAATGTTAAAGCATTTTTTTAGCAACCATTTTTTCATTTTTGTTTTTCATTTGTTATGGATTTATCCTCAGTGATGGAAAACTGAGGTTGTGGTAGTGGGACTAATAGAAAAACTGCTGCATAAATTACAAGAAGCTTAGATGTACTCAAAATTTTGAAAGGCTATTATATCAAAGAATCCAATCAGGATAGTTTTTATAGTCACCTTACCGGGCTGTCAAATACCCCACAGCAGAAGCTGCATAAGAAGCCTATTGAAAATGAAACATTAATTAAAATCTGAATGGAAGGACTGTAGTATACCAAAACAGTAGCTATACTATTTTGTAAGGGTAGGCAAAGCATTTGAAAGCCTGACATAAATGAAGCACTCTCCCTTTAATAGATTTGATGCAACTGTTTCAAGGGTCTTTCCAAGTTGTCTGTGTTGTACAAATATAACAATTCTCCAGTGTCTAGTAATGAAGTGAAGTGGGTATGGTGAAGAAATGACCTGGGTTAATTCTTAAAGAACCCATACCAATCCTTTCAGAGGCTGCAGTTGACTCAAAATTTGAAACAAGGTGCATGATAATACCCTTTACAAAGAAATCCTTCAGGTGTTTTGCATAATCTATAAACCAAAAGCATATCTTTTAAGAAGAAATGATTTCACCACCCGAAGGTATATCTAGCCATAATATACAAGAAGCTGGTGAAAAAAAAATATATTTGAAATGGCAAGAGACAAAATATTAACATTCTTAGGACTGATAATTTCAAAAAGCATCATGTAGAAGACAATATGGAACTTAGTACAAGAGTTAAGTTATGAAATTGCTAATCACATTTAACATAATGGTTGTGAGTGGCTTGAGGGATGCAGGTACTATTTTTTATATAACATCTTTGACAAATCAAAATTCAAACACCAGAAGGTAATTTATGCATTTCCCTTCTATTTCTGAAAAATAAAATGGCATATAGTGAGAAATAGTTAAAGATAACCAGAGTGGGTGTTTCTTTGGCAAAACTGTTTGCACTTAACATGCCATGATGCCATGACAACACATTGTCAAACCAAGTGGCAAGTTAAAATGCTACATAAAACTTTGCAGGACCAGGAATGGTTATTCTTATAATTATGTAAATCCTTTTTGCTGATTATAAATCAAAAATATGCCATTATCTGCATGTATATTTTTGTTACTGATAAATTTCAGTATATTAATACATGTCATTATACAAGTAATAGATGGATAGATATCAGCCAATGCCTGCCCAAACTTCTCTTATGCCTGTTTTTCTCCAACCAATAATTTTAAGTCCTTGGTACCTAAAACACTGGTTCTTCATTATTTTTTCCTTATAAACAAATCCTGGCATTATATACTTGCATCCTGAAGTCTAATACAAGTACATAGATTGCAGCATTTGTATAGTAATATCATGCAAATGCCATCATTTCTCTTGACCCCCTCTCCTCCCACACAGATACCTGATCTTTCCTGGGATCTTAGAAAAAAGGGAAAATATAACTTGTGACACTGCAAATTATTCACATTAATTCATAATTCTGTATACCAAGGTAATGTGTAATTAAATATGTTTTTCCTGTTTCTGAGATATTGTTCAATTATACTTCATAAAGCTATTCAAAAGCTCTGATAGTTTGTTTGACATTTCCATTGCCATCACCCTATCTATATAAAGCAGGGGTCTTCAAACTTGGCCCTTTTATGATATGTGGACTTCAACTCCCAGAATTCTTCAGCCAGGCATGCTGCTCTAGAGTTTGTGGTATTTTGGAAGAAAAGAACCAGATGATGCAACCAAGACTAGGAAGAAGCAAACACTGGGGTGGAGCATTGTCATGGCCACAATCTTTATTTTTTGATACACCCTTTATTCAAGAGAATGGGGACAGTCCAAGAATTTAGGGAGAATTCCTGGGGAAGGACATTGTACCTTTCTGTCTGTTTTTTCCCTCCCCACCCCATGAGCAGTGACTACAGATTCATTCTCTCTATCTAATGGAAGAGCCAGCCTGGAAAATAACAGAAGAAAGGAAAGACAAATGAGATGTGGTAATTCTTTCTGCATCCCTGCTTCAGGCATAAGCATTATATGTTGATTCGACTTAAAGATATACTCAAGCACTTAGCTTGGATTCGAGCTTCTCCTTTAATAAAGAGGTGCCCAAACTGGAAAAATTGTCCTGGTGTGGAAGAGAAGTGTTCCACTGGTGGAATATATCTGGATATTTCCATACTCGATGGATTAGAAGAGAAGCAGAAATCTGAATTAGTGCAGATTTGAGTCTTTCTGCTCTCAGAGAGCAGAACCAAAACTCTCCCATCCCTTCATATAAAAGGGGGCTTGGGGGTTGGAGCCTCTCTTATCGAGGAGAGAAGCAACCTAGAACTAAGGAGAAATTTCCTGGCGGTTAGAACAATTAACCAGTAGAAGGGCTTGTCTTGAGAAGTTGTGGGTCCTTCATCACTGGAGATTGTTAAGAAGAGATTGGACAGTCAGTTGTCCAGAATGGTATAGGGCAGGGGTCTTCAAACTTGGCCCTTTTATGACTTACGGACTTCAACTCCCAGAATTCCTCAGCCAGCATGCCTGGCTGAGGAATTCTGGGAGTTGAAGTCCACAAATCATAAAAGGGCCAAGTTTGAAGACCCGATATAAAGCATATTTTATACTTTTAATTGAACAGTTTTTTCCCTCTTGCATCTTGTATCCAACAGCATGGATACTTTGAATCTGATCCCTAATGTAAGTTTTGCATTATCCTGTCCAGATTTAACTGATTTTCATTCTACTTTATTTTTGTTTGATTCACGATGAATAAAGTACTTACATGATGCTTCCATTTTTCTTATGACAACAACCCTGTGAGATGCACTAAATTGACTACCATTCCCCTAATTCCAAGGAATACTTTGGTGAAAGCTGGCAAATATCACTTTTGTTAAAGAAAGAGACATGTAGAAATTACCACTTTTCTGTTGCAATTCGGCAATAAATAAATGTTTACATCTGTGCTGTCATTATCTGATTATGTAACAGTACAATGAGCTTTTAGCATAGAATAGTTATTGAGCAAGCAGAGGCATTAATTAACCCAGGAAATACTTACAGCCTGTTCATTGCGCATTCCTATATATTTGATTCCACTTGCTTGTGCAGCAATTGCTATTTCCGTTACAGGAATACCAACAATGCCAAACATATACTCAATTTTCTGAAATAAATAAATATTTTACTTTAATGCATATGTTTAATTTAAACAATTATCTTTAATGTCTCATCCCCTCTCCCCATTTGGGATTTCATATAATCTGAGAGTATCAAGGGCAAACTGAAGTTGGTTTGTGCACAAGGCAACATTAGAATTTGTGTAAGTTGAGGGTTGGGATTTATATTATGGATGGCATGCTTATTTATTTTTTGATAAGAAAATTGATCGGGTTTTTAAATCTCATATTTTAAGGGTTGCACTTTTGAGAGTTTGGAAAAAGTATTCATATAAGGTAAATTTTAAAATTCCAATGTGGGCTATTACGGAACATGCAATACAAGGAATAGTAAGGGGAGCAAAATTACAAGGTATTGTTTATAAAGATTTACTTATGTTAAGAGGACAGGACTGGCAAATTAA